>NC_056042.1:10218564-10372552 GCF_004379255.2 Salvia splendens
TTTTCTTCATCCTCTCCATTCAAACATTGTTTTGACTCCCTCATGCATATAGTGAGTGTAGGGATTTCAAATCTAGGAATTTAATCGTGGGAATTCGTGTTGAATGAGAATAAATTGTGAATATGCGTTTTGAATGAATTTGTGTGAAGTTAAATGAATCATGGGTGAATGATGTGTGATTATAGGAGAACATGATTGTGAGAACCTTTTTAAGCATGGTTGTGTGTTGGAAGCATAAAAAGGTTGTGTTTGGATGAATGAGGATAAAACCCTAATTCGAATTTTGAAGCATGAAATCTGTAGGGTTCGGATAGTAGGTTCCGACACATGTTTGACTGACCAAACGAACTTCTTTTTGTATGATTCTTTTTCTGAGTAAACCTCAAGGTGTCTTCTGTGTCGTGTGTGAATTTCAACCTATTTGGACGAAAGATGAATATTTGGTGAATTGTTGAAGTTGACTGCGCAGTTCTGCCAGAAATTATTTTTCTCGACCAGTGAGTTACGTTTTCAATTTGACAGACATAAAGAGATTATTTTGATGTGAACTTTTAACTGAATGATATTCGATGTGTCTACTGCATTGTGGGAAAGTTTCAGCCCCAACGGGGGCCGGATGAATTTTAAATGATTTTTACAAAATGACCGCGCTTTTCTGCCAGATTTCTATCCTTGCGAAAATAACGATGTTGTTGTGTTTAAATGATATACATGATATGTATGTGTTATGGAACCCACTCTATGATGAAGTGATGTGTTATTCGATGATGCATGCTACGGTGTGCTTCCTTTTGTTGTTGGGGAAAAGGGAAACGTTGGGGACATGCATAATTATGAGTCAATGTTTGTTATTGATTGGTAATACATATTATCAAAGGTGATAACTCATGCACGAAGCGTGATAACAAAGGGAAAGAAGTACTTAAGGTCTAAACGGTCGAGGTGGGCTTTCTTTTAATTAGGACACAATGTCCTAAATACTTTATCGTTGGAAAATTACTATGTTTATCATGCCGTGATTTGTTTTAACATGCCTATCTGATGTGGCTGTTGCCACTGTTATATAAATCGAATTCGGGTCCTCGTAGGGCCGCAAACCTTACTTGGATTAGTGTACACCTATGGTAGACTGTGTGCTAGCGTACGGGCTGGCCGGTCTAGTGACCTGGTTTGCGGCATTCCTTGTCATGTATTGGCAGATATGGCTAACGTCTATGGGAAAATGACTGATCAATCGACTTTTACTATGGGAAATGATTTTGAGTGCCTCGGGCCTTTCTAAAGCTAAACCCCGATGGTTACTTACGTATGGCATGATAAATTATATTTTTACTAAAAAAAATGTTTTCGGCATGAGCCACTGAGTATTATTTTTATAGTACTCAGCCCTGCATGTGTTTTCCCTATGTGCAGGTGAGCGGCGACGACGGTTGGTGGTGTTGAGCAAATATCAATAAACTATGGTTGTCTTGAAACACCGAGTGTCGTTGTGTCTTCACACATGACTTCACTTTTTCTTGGATGCTTCCGCTGTGACATTTCCTTTACTTGTCTTTTATTAAACTTTGAAGCTGTCTATTTGAATGTTTGAAAACTTGGTATCTTTTGAATAATGTCAAACCCTTGGTCGTTTTATTAATTCTGGGTCAAACCTTTATTGAAACCCTAGGTTTATGTCTGTTCTTTAAGTTCTTTAATCACGATCGCCCGCATTTATTAACCCTAAAGGGCGGTCGTGACAGTTTGGTATCAGAGCCTCAGTTCTTTCCGCTCTGGACCCAAGAGCCTTGTTGAGTCAAAGTCTATTCATGTGTAAATTTACTAATTGATAATCGTCAAAGGCCACAACCGCAGCTCGCCCCGCCCAACCACGAAGAAAGGGGTAAAAATTTTTTGTGAGTTTTGGATTGAATTACCGAAGCTTGGAAATTTTCGATGGGAATCAAAGATAATATGACGTCTTTGAAAATGTTGCTTGGAAGTGTGGGATGATGAAAATACATGGATATGAAATTGCTAATACGACTATGCAAAAATGATGAATATTGTTGTGCACACCCCGATAAGAAAAATCGGAGAATATGTGATTGGACTTCTATGAGTTTGGATAGATGAAATTCTAAATGATTGAAATTACATGAATTGTGAAACGTGACGTATGAGTGTGATTACTTAATTATACTATGAAACAACACCTGTGGGAAATAAGTAAACACTATGGATTCTGGAAAATGTTGTGAAGATATGAATCGGGAGACACTATGAGAATATACAATTGCTTTTGTTTAACAGTGAGGCATGATGGCGTTGAATGTGCTGGATATTGAAGTATGATTGTGAACTTGTATTGGTTGATGTTGGGATTTGCTATTACGTCCACGAAACCGCAAAATTTACTTGAAGAAAATACATGTTGCTTCCATGAACGACAAAATTTTATGCCTAGGCGGTTGAAATTTCATGACCATGAAACTGTGAGCATGATACGCGTGTAGTTGCGAGTTGTGTTTGTGATACAGATGAGCATGATGATTTATGAAATGCGATTCCATGGATGATTGATTGACTGAGTGTTGTTATTCACATTTATTAATGTACGATGTTTGTTATGCTATGGAACACCAAATGACTTATACGAAAATGTGTTGATTGTGCAATATATGATGACGTTTATGTGGTGAAAATTCATGACCGATGAATTACGAGGTATTGTATAGAACCACTATTAAAGTGAAATGTGGAACTTTTGAACTTTGTTGCGAACGTAGGAGCCATATGAAGCTTGAGTTAGGTAATGATCAAATATACGTTGAAGTACGAGACTTTAAGCTATGCTTGAAATTATAGAGTGCCTAAGAGGTAGGCCAGACTGAACGTGCTAGAACTTAGTTGTAAGTTGACAACTGCAATATCACTTTCCTGAGTGATAAAACCAACGAAAATATATATTTCGAACTTTGGTGTATCCTCACAATGGCGAGATCATACCTAAGATCTAATAAAACTATGCATTCTTGCATACCATGCCAAAGTTGCGATGCGACACAAATACGACGACGTTTACGACACTTTAAGACCACGTGTGCAATGGCAATGCATTTCGAAAACTACGTGGCATGGCAAGGAGACTTTGAAGATGCGACCATCAAAAAAAGTTGTTAATTTCGACGATACGATGAATCTCAACTTGGAATCCACGATTTCATAGAACGATGTTACCATGTTCAGGCTCACGAAAAATGTGCGAGGGAGTGCGACCCTCGTAGCTAGAATGAACGATTTTTAAATCAACAGTACTTACTTGGATTCTAAGAATTTTTTTTTGGAACCTTTCAATTAACGGTGAGCCCTTGTCTATTTAAGGCCTTGTTCGACTCACAATTCGCAAGTAATGCCTATTATTTCTTTTCCTATACCGAGTCATGACTCACTTTCAGTTCTTGGAAATTTGTGCTTGCCTATGTAACTTTGGACATCTTGATTAGTAGTCTTCTTTGATTCATCTTTCGTAAGGACAATATTTTGACCTTATGAGCTTCAGTCATTGAACTTCATTCCTAAAGTTGTTTGCAGTTTTGACCTTCAGTATGATCACATCTCCCATACATGTTTCTTCAAAGGATGAAACATTCCTCTTGGAACTTTTGTACACCTTTTTATTTCGTAACTATGCATGTGGCAAGTTCTTTCTTGCAGAAGTGAAATTCTTTTTAGCTCGGTTTCACTACATATATTGTTTCATACTCAATGATTTTTTTTTCTACAACACCAAGTTAAGGATATCCTGTTCTCTTCTTCCCTAACGGGTTGATCGTGTTAAATTTCTGAAAAGTTCCATTCACTTTGAGTTGTCTTTAACAGAACTGCGAACCCATTGATGTGATTTCATCTTTTCCAATAACATGATGTTGTTGAACCATCATTTGTACTACTTCATGACATTTTCCATGTTTCTAAATCCTGCCGCGACTGATTATTTTAGGCCTTGATATGTTTGAACGATATCCTTCATTGCTGTCCGGAATTTTGGAAATTGTGATCTAGCAGTCGGCTATGGAATTTGAGAATTTTTGCAGTTTCATCCTGTTTCCATGACCTATCTCATGTTCTTCCGAGCTCTCATAAGAAGTAAATTCTCAAAGCTTTATGGTTTTATTTGATACCTCTAAACCATTTAATTCTCAGAATGGACAGGTTGAGTCCAATGAAACTCAATCATTGCATTGTTGTCCTTGTTTCCTTGATTAATTTTGGAGCCTTCCCGACTAAAGACATCTTAGCAATGTTGCAACAATTTGAAATCTGTTCATATCCAAGTAAGACTGTTGGGTCAAATTTCGAATCCTTAATACTAGACGGTAGGGAAATGCAGTAGTTGACTTGGATTTACACAAGGAATAAGTTTCTATAGTCAGACATGCTCAAAAATGGCACACCAACCAGAACGTCGACATAACTGACGAGATACATTTATGAGTGAACGATCGATCGAACGACAAGCGAATAATGAATATGAGAAGATGTATCTACGGTCACCATCGTGCGAGGAAATTATAGAGGGAGTACAAGCCCCTTCATAGAGTTTATTGCACAAATTAAACATCGTCAACAAGAGAGAACATATGAAAGGTGACGAGAAAGAGCCACAGGACGATGAGACGATCGAGAAAAGAAATGTGTGATAATACCATGAAAATTAGAAAACTGTGTGGGAGTTGGAAGACAAAACAAGGAGAGTTAATAGAAATTTTTCATGGGAGGACCGGCCAAGGCCGAATCATGGATACGCGCACTAGAGTGAATTTTTGCAGTCCTAGGATGCAATGATCGAGAACGGTTAAGTTGTGTGAACTACCAACTGACCGACGCTGCCGACTTCTGGTGGGACACTAGGATGAAGACAATGCCCCGAGACCAAGCAGAAGGAATGACTTAGGAAGCTTCAAGGCGGAAGTGTATAGCAAGTACGTGCCGAAGAGCTATCGGAACGCGAAGGAGTCTGAATTCTACAATCTGACCCAAGGACGTATGACCGTGCACTCAACAGCATGACACGATATGCACCTGATCAAGTCAATACTGACGAGAAGCTGTCTGATAAGTTCCGCGAGGGACTAAGGCACGAGATAAAGATGTCATTAGCGAGCCGTGGGAGACTTCCCTACGCGGAAGCACTAGCTCTAGCACTGGATATTGAGGCAGCGATGCCTAAGGAGAGAGCTAAGGAAATCACTACCTCGTCATCACACCACTCCCGGGAGAAAAGGAAGTGGGATGATTCTAGGACTCCATACGACAGAAAACGGTACCAGTCGAGTCAGCATCGATCTCAACAAGGAGAAGAGATGGAGGAAAGGAAAGTGGAAGACATCGCTGTTGTGCGAGGAATTCCAGACGTTTTTCCGAAGTGTTACTTGGACCGCCGCCAGACTGACAAGTGGAGTTTACGATTGACCTCAAACCAGGAGCCGCACCTGTGTCTAAGGCACCATATCGAATGACGCCTAAAGAGTGGGAGGAACTCAAGATACAACTTCAAGAGCTCATGGACCTAGGATTCGTAGGCCTAGTGTCTCACCGTGGGGCACACCGGTGCTTTTCATCAAGAAAAAGGACGGGTCGATGAGAATGTGTATCGACTATAGAGAGTTGAACAAATTGACTCTCAAGAACGAGTATCCACTGCCGAGGATAGATGACCTGTTTGACCAACTCCGAGGAGCCGGCGTGTTTTCAAAGATGGACTTAAGGTCCGGATATCACCAACTGAGAGTTCGAAGGGAGGACATACCGAAGACCGCATTTCGTACAAGATATGATCACTATGAGTTCGTTGTGATGCCGTTCGGTCTAACGAATTCACCTGTGGTATTCATGGACTTGATGAACCGGGTATTCCATCCGTACCTGGACAAATTCTTTTTGGTCTTCATAGATGACGTCCTGGTCTAGTCAAAGAACGGGAAGGAGCACGAGGAGCATCTATGAATCGCTTTTGAGACGTTGAGGACTGAGAAGCTATACGTCAAATTTAGCAAGTGTGAATTTTGGCAGAAAGAAGTAAACTTTCTTGGACACATTGTATCGGCAGAAGGAATCCAAGTGGATCCCGCCAAAGTTGAGACTGTACAACAATGGAAGTCACCGTCGACACCGAACGAGATTCGGAGTTTCCCAGGGATTGGCAGGATACTGCCGAAGGTTCATAGAAGAGTTCTCCAAGATAGCGAGACTAATGACCCAACAACTCAAGAAAGGAGTCAAAGTCAATTGGACCCCGGAGTGTGAGGCAAGTTTTCAACTCTTGAATGAGAAATTGACCACCGCGCCAGTATTAGCTGTGCCGGAGCCTGTAGTGAACTACGTAGTCCGCACCGACGATTCGAAGGTAGGACTAGGATGCGTGTTGATGCAGAACAACAAAGTGATCGCCTAAGTGTCACGACAATTGAGACCGCACGAATTGAACTACCCAACCCACGACTTGGGGCTAGCAGCAAGAGTGCATTCCCTAAAGATTTGGAGGCACCATCTCTACGGAGTTCGATGTGAAATCTTTACGGACCACAAGAGCCTGAAATATTTATTCGAGCAGAAAGATTTGAACATGCCACAACGAAGATGACTCGAATTAGTAAAGGACTACGATTGTGGCATCAACTACCACCCTGACAAAGCAAATGTAGTGACAGATGCTTTGAGCCGAAGGAACCATTCGCAACTAGCTGTTTTTTTTTTTCTGATGGAAGAGGAAAGTCTAATACGAGAGTTTAGTAAAATGCAATTGGAAGTGGTAAGGGCACCTGAAATAGTGGAAGGCCGAATTGCCACTTTAGTAGTTGAACCTAATCTAAGAACGAGAATCATTGCAGCCCAACGGATGGATGCGAAACTTGAAGAAATTCGAATTGAAGTGAGAACTGGCAAATCTGGAAGTTTTAGTGAGGAGTCTGACAACGCCCTCACTTTTAAAGGGAGACTGTGCGTACCAAACAACGTGGAACTCAAGAACGAGATCATGAGTGAAGCTCATGAGACTCCATACACCGCTCACCCGGGAAGCACGAAGATGTATCAAGACTTGAAAAAGTCCTTTAGGTGGAATGGCATTAAGAGAGACATAACGGCATTTGTGGAGCGCTGCTTAGCCTGCCGGCAAGGAAAGGCTCTACATCAACGACCGTACGGAAAGTTACAACCACTAGAAATTCCCGAGTGGAAATGGGAACACATCGCCATGGATTTTGTGACGGCATTGCCAAAGACGCAACAAAGGAATACTGCTATATGGGTAATTATAGACCGACTCACGAAGAGTGCACACTTCATACCGATTCCCGAAATGCATGGATCGAGTAAGCTAGCTCAGATCTACATAAAGGAAATAGTGCGACTGCATGGAGTCCTAGCGACAATCACGCCCGACCGTGACCCGAAATTTCACATCAAGATTTTGGATCAGCCTACAATGTGAGCTAGGCACTCGACTGAACTTCAGCACAACATTTCACCCGCAGACGGACGGGCAATCCGAAAGAACGATCCAAACCCTCGAGGATATGTTGAGAGCCGTGGTGTTAGACCAAGGAAGAAGTTGGGAGTCTGCACTACCACTAATTGAGTTCGCCTACTACAACAGTTTCCAGGCAACGATAAACATGGCGCCGTACGAAGCCTTGTATGGGAGGAAGTGTAGATCCCCGCTCTACTGGGACGAAGTTGGTGAGAAATCATGGGCACGAAGAAGCCACGTGGGAGAATGTGGAAAGAATGATAGAGCTGTACCCTGAACTCTTTCCTTGAGGATACCAAATTTCGGGACGAAATTTCTTTTAAGAGTGGTAGGATGTAACGCCCCACTTTTCGAACCCTAAGACGATATCTTTAATTTCTTTTAATGTCGCGAATTAAATGACGAATTGTTATGTGATTTCTTTGGTGACCTAATTTTGATTTGACAGAGTCAACTTCGTTGATTTTTATGACGTGGCTTTTAAATAATTGATGCGGGATGAAATATATTGCAGTGAATTATTTTCCTAAGGGTGAGTGAGATTAAATAGGATCATCAATTTTTCATCTTGCCCTTTTCGATCACTATAATTATTGGAGATGAATTCTATTTTCTTGGATTTAATTATTTGTTTGGGATAATCATCCAAATTAAATCCAAAGCCCAATTACTTTATTTCATCATGAGAAAAAAATCGATCCCTATGCTACTCCAAGGGAGGTTTCGAAATTTCCCTAACTATGGGAGGAGGAAATTATTCCAGTATATTAATTGATCTCCTAATTATTTCTTTCCATGAATGAATTGGAATATCCTAGCAAATCTGGCCTTACCTTATTCTATTAAAGATTTAGAAATTTTTCCTTGTGGGAGGAACCCAATTACACGCCTACTTCTGTAACGCCCGTACTTTTTAAGTACTAAATTAAAAAAATTTCATGAATTAGTTAAAATGAATTTCTGTCGTCATGCTATGCTTTTCGTTATTTTTTGTTGGAGTTGGGAACGATGAAATTAATTAAAGTTTTCCGTGAACTTTAATTAATTTTGTACGATTCTTTTTTCTGAGTAACCCTCAAGGTGTTTTCTGTGTCGTGTGTGAATTTCAACCTATTTGGACTAAAGATGAATATTTGGTGAATATGTGAAGTTGACTGCGCAGTTCTGCTAGAAATTATTTTTCTCGACCAGTGAGTTACGTTTTCGATTTGACTGACCTAAAAAGATTATTTTGATGTGAAATTTTAACTGAATGATATTCGATGTGTCTACTGTATTGTGGGAATGTTTCATCCCCAATGGAGGCCGGATGGATTTTAAATGATTTTTACAAAATGACCGCGCTTTTCTGCCAGATTTCTGTCCTTGCGAAAATAACGATGTTGTTGTGTTTTAAATGATATACATGATATGTATGTGTTAAGGAACCCACTCTATGATGAAGTGATGTGTTATTCGATGATGCATGCTACGGTGTGCTTCCTTTTGTTGTTGGGGAAAAGGGAAACGTTGGGGACATGCATAATTATGAGTCAATGTTTGTGACTGATTGGTAATACATATTATCTTAAGGTGATAACTCATGCACGAAGCGTGATAGCAAAGGGAAAGAAGTACTTAAGGTCTAAACGGTCGAGGTGGGCTTTCTTTTAACTAAGGACAATGTCCTAAATGCTTTATCTGTGGAAATTACTATGTTTATCATGTCGTGTTTTGTTTTAACATGCCTATCTGATGTGGCTTTTGCCACTATTATTTAAATCAAATTCGGGTCCTCGTAGGGCCGCAAACCCTACTTGGATTAGTGTACACCTATGGTAGATCGTGTGCTAGCGTACGGGCTGGCCGGTCTAGTGACCTGGTTTGCGGCCGCATTCCTTGTCATGTATTGGCAGATATGGCTAACGTCTATGGGAAAATGACTGATCAGTCGACTTTTACTATGGGAAATGATTTTGAGTGCCTCGGGCCTTTCTAAAGCTAAACCCCGATGGTTACTTACGTATGGCATGATAAAATATATTTTTACTAAAAAAAATATTTTCGGCATGAGCCACTGAGTATTATTTTTATAGTACTCAGCCCTGCATGTGTTTTCCCTATGTGCAGGTTGAGCGGCGACGAGCGGTTGGTGGTGTTGAGCAAATATCAATATAAACTATGGTTGTCTTGAAACACCGAGTGTCGTTGTGTCTTCACACATGACTTCACTCTTTTCTTGGATGCTTCCGCTGTGATATTTCCTTTACTTGTCTTTTATTAAACTTTGAAGCTGTCTATTTGAATGTTTGAAAACTTGGTATCTTTTGAATAATGTCAAACCCTTGGTCGTTTTATTAATTCTGGGTCAAACCTTTATTGAAACCCTAGTTTTCTATGTCTGTTCTTTAAGTTCTTTAATCACGATCGCCCGCATTTATTAACCCTAAAGGGCGGTTGGACATCTAGTGTGTCTACTTATTAGTTCATTATTTTTTATATGTGCATTGCACGTTCATGTAGCTTTCATACCTAAAATGGGATAGACTTAAGTAACATGGGACATATAGAGTAATTTCTAAGTTCTAACTATGAGAAAAGAATGTCAAAATTTGTAAAAATGTATCAAACCCACATGGATGATGGTAGATTGGAAAGCTGGAAAAACAATTAAGAAAGAGGGAGAGAGAAATAGAGGGAGTTTTTATATGATATTAAAAACAAAAGTTAGGGAAGTCGAGAAGACAAAGGATACTGGGAAAACTGTAGAAAATGAGATCTATTCCTAACATGTTTAAGACAGTTCCATACTATGTAACCATACTATTTTTTTTATTGATTTTATGCATTTAGTATCGTGTCTGTTTTACGCTCTCTATGAACACAATCGTGGGAATTATATGACTAGGATAAACTATACATGGCTTTTTATCTCTAGGAACGTTCACATAGGCTAAGGCAGATGGACTATTATATTTTTCTGAAAAGAAAAATGACTCGCTTACGGTAAGGCGGGGGAGTAATTCATTTCAGGTTATATATATTACCATACACATATTAGGCTAGTATATTGTGTTCGTTCCCTTCGTCCCACTCAAGATGTCTACATTCTTGAATGATACGGGATTTTAGTAATTGGTAGAGAAAAAAAGGTAGTTGAATATTTTAATGAGGAGAGTGTTGGTGTTACCGTAGCGAAAGACACGGAAAACAAACATATCCTTACAGATCTATTTAGGTGATTATGTATTTGATTATAATTTCATGCAATTAAATCTAGATCTATAGATAAAACACATCAAAATCAAATTAACATGCTATTTGATGTAGAGATCGTTGACTGTTACCTTTTGATCCAAAATTGGATCGGCGTTGCTAGCTGAAACTCCTTAGAATCCTTGAGTTCTCGACCACGAATCATCCATTATATTCACACGTGCTTGATTGTTCATCGGGTGGACGGATCTTGAAGAATCAATATAGTGAAGTGAGATCTTATGAGAACCACACAAAAACACGAGATTGTCTTGATCTAATCCTATGAATTAGGATAAAACAAGAACAAATCCAAAACCCTAATCTCCCTAGAGCAAGGGCATGAAAATTGATGCAAGAGGGAGAGAGAGAAGGCCGACGATGACTAGGGTTTGGAGAGGTGGAAAGAGGGGGGAAGAGACGAGACCTATCAAATTATATGGAAAGATAACCAATCGGGTGGATCAGTTTGCAATTGTCATTGCGACTTGATCAAGGCGCTTCTCTCTCTTTCAAAAACTATTTATAATTCCCTAACATGCATCCTACTTTAAACAGTAAGCGGCAAGTACGGGGTCGATCCCTGATGAAGCTCGCAAGCTCGCAGGTGTCGTGTTAAGCAAGGATGTATCCTACTGATCAGGATAGAAGTCCCAGCCAACCTGAACCTGGCATCGAAGATATTCCTCAACCCACTTCTACTGGCTAGTATAGTGGAGATAAGGGTCGAATCCCACAGAGATGGATGCACTTTGGGTAATTGTGGTGATAGTCTGGAGGGGTTTGGTTAGCTACAACGCTTGGGTTGAGATTCTACCTAGATAGGAATTAAAGGTGGTACTCTACTGACTGGGTGGTGTAAAAGTGATCGACATGCAGCTGTGCGTGAGAGTGGGGGACACGGTGTTTCAGGAACATGTGGAAAGTAGATAGTTACTATAAAAGGCTAAACGGAATATCAGAGAATAAGTGGTGGTTGGGTGGCTGCACTATCAGATCTGAAGGGTACCAGCAGGAAAGCAAAGGATAAAAGTAAAAAGTAACTAAAAAGCAAAAGTGGTCCCAAACTTGGATGTGGATGTTGTCTTCTTCAACTTGTATGAACACAAATCAAACAAACTCAGGTTCCATAGATGAGATTACAGATCAACAACTTCACAATTCAGATCTACGATTTAACACACTAAAATTCGAAGATTAAATGAGTGAAATCAAGAACTACATATACTGGACGACATGCAAGGTGGCAGAATAACGTAAACTCAGATTTCTCACCTAATCACTTCAGAAACTAAATCTAAACAGCAACTTAACTAACAATCACATGTCAAGCAACTCCAAATGAAATCATGCCCTTTAACACTTAGAAATTACCGCAAAAACTAGATCTAAGCTACCTAGGCAGAATGGAACAGATTTCGACCGAAAGAGATGCATAAAAAAAACTTTATTGCATAAAACGTTTGGATCACAACAAAATACTTCAAAAGCTAACAAGTACCGAAAATGCAACAGATCCAACGTAAGGAAACAAGTAAAGATTAACTAGGAAAGCGATTAAAGATTGTTTTGCTACTCCGGGCGATGAAACTGCTACGACTACAGAATAAACTGGCTGGAATGATGGATGGCGAATCTCCAGCGGACTGATGGAACTTCAGGTGACCATGGCTGTGGCGAGGAATGAGAAGATCTTGGATTATGCTGAAGGAACTGAACTACCAAGAGAGAATACTCTAACTAAGTGTGAATGTCGATTTTGGTCCTCTTTTTCTCTCCAAGTGGCTTCCTTTTATAGGGAGGCCTGCTCTTGCTTTTTAGGGTAGACTCTCTTCGTGAAATGACTCTTTTACGCTCATTTGGTGGTTGATCCTTCCCAGCAATCCTTATTCTCCATCTCGAGCCTTTTTGGCATGCATCCTGGTCAGTATTGCACCCTTCTGGCGCTCTTTTCACTTGAGTTATCCGAACCCTCTCGTACTGACTGTGACCTTTTTTCTGCACACTTTAGCAACTGTTTTGCAGATGTAATCCAATTACGCACGTTATACTGACCAGTAACCAAGGCCTAGAATGCGACTTATCAAACTGCTCACACTTACCACATGCTTGTCCTCAAACGTGAAGAACAAACAAAAAGAAATAAGTCGAATTCTAGCCTGGTTACACCCCTGACCGACTCTATCCTAAACTGAATTCTAAACTTTGACGCAAAGAAAAACACATACACGATGGACAAACACTTATAAACAGACACACAAGCACTTAAACACATTGATCGGGCTATTTTTTCAACCATCCCTCCCCTTGGGATCAGGTGCAATCTGGCCTTTGACAACCTTGAACTTATGCCGCCCCCCTTTTCCTTCCCAATCAGTATATCAGCTCGTCAAGATCACCCAAACTCTCGGCCAAACACCAGATTCGCTCAGTCACTCATTCCTCACCGGGGATGTTAGGACTGTCTTCTCTCAAAATACTGAAGCACAGATGCTTCGGACTCAGATCTCACGTGCAGCTCCTGAAGGGCTTTAAGGCTTGTAATGGGGCTATTGGTTTGTATTGTTTGGGGTTGATGTTCCTAAGGCTCTAAGGTTCAAAAACTACTACTTTATTTTGATGTGGGGGAACTGTGTGCATTTGGGCTCTTGGCTGTTGCTTCTTTTCGGCTGGACGTTTCTTGATATTGGACTCCAACTGGTCAGTAGCTTCTTTGTGGCTGCACCACCCTTATTCCTTCTTCCTTCTTTTTGTGGTCAAGTGTTTTCGACCATTTTCTTCAACATTTTTTATGTGGCTTCGCCACCCTTATTCCTTCTTATTTTTTAGACCTGGGATTTTTCCTGGTCGATTTTCTCCTTTCCCCTCGACTTCTTTCTCCAGTTGGTTTTTCCTGTATGTCCTCCTGGCCAGTCTCCTTCTTGCCTTATGCCTCGCACACACAGTCTTAGTGGTTAGTGGGTTATATCTGGGTATAGATTTGGCTAGAAAGAGGGGTTCTAAGGTATGGTTTGTTTTTGAATGGGGGGTTCCTACTACCTTCAGGACTTGCTACACGCGGTCACCTTACCCTAAGCATCATGTGGAAGCCACTCTTTTCTTTTCTAAATTGGTGGAAAGTGGTTCCACTTATAACTCACCATTTAAGAGGGCTTTTGTATCTGACTCTAAGGATGAGTTTTTCTCTCATACTTGCATCATCTATACTGACTAGGAGATACTAAGCGGGGTGGTTTCCATTGTCCAGTGTGCCTTATCTCCCTCAATTTCCCTCATCATCAGTTCGAGACAGTTGAGTTTTAAGCCCAATCAACACGTATATACAAATCCTAGACCTAGACAAACGCTAGCACTTACAATTAACACAGACCACACATATATACATGCCATACTGGCCATTGTCTCCCCCTCCCACTTCACAAGTGTATGCCCTCAGATATGGCTGTGAAGTGGAAAATGGGAATGGCTAGTATGGCCGACATACATGCGCATTAACAAAACATGAACAAAACATACTTAGTCTAAAACTTCTCACACTTAGACTATGCAATAGGCTAAGTGGGAGAGTTGAAGACTTAAACAGAACTCAACAAACACAAACATATATATACATAAACTTCTCACACTTAGACTATGCAATAGGCTAAGTGTGAGTTAACATGCATACGAAAAGAAAAGAAACATATACTCATGCGCCAAAGTAGCAAACCCTGTACTTCTCACACTTAGACTATTGAATAGTCTAAGTGTTGTGAATGGGGTTTGCAACACACATACTACACAAAATTACTCTACCTAAAACAACAGAACAACAAATAAAATAAAAAAACTAAAACTGAAAAAGAAAACTAACTGGTCAGTGGGGTGGTCACATATTCCTTCTGCTCCTCCGCGGACAGGGCTGGGTGCAGGTGGTTCCTCGGGTTCCTCTTCCTCAGTATCGGATTGATTCTCCTCAGACTCTGCGGTTCATCAGCACCTTCTTCCTCTGGCTCTTCTCCTTCCTTCTCGGTTATCTGTGGTTCATCATTCTGGCCTCCGTGGCTGCTTGTTCCAGCTCTCTTAACTGTCTTCTCTTTCGCTAACTCTTTCAGAATACTTTCCATCACATTCGTCAGACGGGTCAACTCCGCTCTGGCTTGCTTGTTCTGCTCTGTTAACTCTGCCACTGCCCTCTCTAGGTTTGCTTGCCTCTGAGCTTGAACCTGCGTGCCTTGTCCTGCTGCTACGCGTCCAGCAGGGATAGCTTCTTCACCCATGACATAAAAACGCAGGGCTCCTTCTCTGAGGTAGATAGTATTTGTGCGGACGAAGAAAGGCGTATCAAACGGGCCAGGAGGGTCCACCATATACAAGGGAGATAAACCTTCGGCCTCCAAACTAGTAATTTTGTTCCTCACGAAGGCTCCCAATATGTGGCAGATGGACAAATTTCTTGTAGGGTGTGTGGCAATGAGGTGGCATTGATAAGCGGTCCAGAACCCCAGATGCACTCTCCTCCCGCGCTTGGCACACCAGAGGAGGTAGAGTTCCGTCATGGATGTCCGGACGGCCAAATTTGACTGCCCTAGCAGATTGAAGTCCTGGTAGAGTTGGACCAGGCGCAAGATGGGGTTGTTGAAATGAATGGAACGGGGTATGGTAGATGAAAACTGCCCTGCAGCTGGGTGAGTTAGTTCCACCCACGCTTCCTGGGGTTCAAATTCGATGTGCCTCCGGGGAATACCCCTCTCCATATTTCTCCATTCTGGCCCTATGGCCTCTTCTAAGCTACACATTCCCAATCTGACCGTCCACTCGATCAATCTCATCCTCACTTCTCTCCCGAATACCCTAAAGGTTATGGACTCTTCATCCAGGTCAGTAGTGACCCTGAATCTAAAGGTGGTGAAAAATTCCTTTGCCAACCTAATAGGTATACTCGGGTCACTATTCTCCAACAACCAGTCGAAACCCAACGCACACAAATGTGACAAGAAAGGCTCACTGGCATTCAGTTCATCAAGAGAGGGGAAATAGAGTACCTTCCCGCTCTTAATCTGTTTGCTGCCATCGTCTTTATTATCGAATGCATCCTGAAGCTTTTTGGTACTTAAATGCTTCATGTCTTCTATTAGCTCGTCAGTGAGCTCCACTTTCCAACGCCAGTACTTCAATCTTTCCACCGGAGGATGCATCAAGTCACGATGGTTGTGTGGGAGCTGCTTTTCACCATACTCCTCGTCTTCTAGGGAGACGTCACTGTCTGACTCCGATTCCTCAGTGGCAGTGTACTCACTGTGACTCGGCTCCCTTCGGCGCGGTGGGGCCCTTTGATCTGGTTCTGTGATGACAATGCCAGTGTTGACCGTGCGTTGCTTCTTGCTGCTTGGCTTCTTCTTAACAGGGGCTTTCCCTTTCCTTTTCCTTTCCTTGCGGTATCTGTCCTCATCTCCGTCTTCATTATCCTCCAGTCTCTCCTCTGTTGGTGTCGAAAGCTCCTTCTGGGCAGTAGGCTGGGTCTCCACGCGGATATGGGTACTGTCATCTACTGGCTCTGCGTGACCTACTGACTCTGATGCGAGGTCCAGACCCTCAGCCATCTTGTCAGTTTCCTCTCTCTGGTCACTCGGCGTGGGTGAGACCACTTCGGTTGCTGTCGAGGCATCTTTCAAGTTGGTAGCTGACAAGGATTCCTCCCCAGGTTTTGTAGGAGTAGCCCTTTCTTCTTCACTAGAGATCTCCACTGCACTTGCTGCCGTGTTTGTTCCTGCCTTGCTGGATGTCCATTTCCCGAGGCATCTTTGGGATACTCTCTTTGGCTTCGGCCGTTCTGCCTTCGGATCTTCCTTCAACACCAATTTTCTTTTAACATCTTTCGGTTTCAACACTGGTGGTACCACCTGCTCTGGTTCCGCTGGTTGTACCTCGGTCTCCTTCTCCTTGATGTGTGTATCACTCTCCCCTGCTTCTGGCTGAGGGGTCACTGACTTCGGCTCTTCATCTTCGGTATGTTTCTCTTCCACCTTGTCTCCTGGTTGGTGGGCTATGCCTTCTGAGTCGCTTACCGTGCTAACTTCTTCACCTCCTCCTACTGCCTTTGATGCGAGGTCCAGACCCTCAGCCATCTCGGCAGTGCCATCTTCCATCCTGGTCACCTCATCTAAAAGCGCCTCAAACTCCTCATCAGTCATAAGGCCCTGCTTTCTAGCCGTTTCGTTCAGATCTATCTCAACTCTTACCATTTCTTGGGAAACAGGCGCCGCGACCGGTGTTCTCTCTGATTCATCCTCTTCCCCCTGGCTCTTCGGCACCTCGCTTTCTTTCCCTTAAGTTTCCTCTAGGTCCGAGTCATAATTAGGCAGAAAGAGGGTCAACATCCATTGGTTCGATTTGTTGGTAAGTTGGGGAGGGTTTCAAGGATTCTGACGGTGCGGTCGTCGAGGGAGATTTCTTTTCTGGTGGGGTTGTTGAGGAAGTCGGAATGGAGATTGGTGGGTGCACCGTGGGCTGAACATTTGTTTCTGGGTTTGGTACTACCGGGGTTCCTCCGGTCATGCTCGATCTACCTCCGATTTGGCTAAAACCCGCCAACGCAGGCGCCCAATCTTTATTCGAGTCCTGCTGCCTTAGGAACTCCGCCAGTACGTTCAAGGGAACCATCGCTGGAGCCTGAGGAATCGGCTCTTGTGGTTGTGGGCTTGGCGGCCGCTCTTCAGTCGGCGGTTGTAATTCTGGGGTTTCATCTCGGAGGATTGAAAGGGGTTTCTCCGCGGCTTATTTTCTGGCCATCTTCTTCTTCCCCATGGTTTGAGTCGGTGGTTTTTTTGGTGAATTTTGGTGGTAGTGTGGGTGTTGATTTCGTGAATAACGGGGGGTATTTTGGAAGAGAGAATGCAGGTAAGGGTTTGTGAGGTAAGGGGAATGGGCGGTTGGCGTTTTAGAGTTGAATGGAGCAGTTGAAGGTTTTAACCGGCAATAGGCAGTTTCCAGGTCACGCCGCTTCGTGCGGGAGACGGTTGGGAGCGCTGCCTTCTGATTGGACGTCGCATGTCCTGTCTCTGCACCACGCACCCTCCCAGTCAATGTCCTCTCCTACAAAGCTGCACCAAACACCAAATTCAAATTTCACCCTATCCTTTTCCAAATCCCACCCTTAACATTTTCCCCCCATATTTTCTAAGTATGGAAACAAAGTAAAAAGGACACTTAAATACAATTTGGAATTTCACCGAATTGGTATTCTTGTGGTCAGTACGTACTCCAAATTAATATTTAAGGTCCGAAAATATTTTTAGATTTTAATTTTTAATTGGATGCAGAAATTAAACTATTAACTACCGAGTATTTACAATATTTACATTTTACTCTAGGTAATTTGGAATTCTATTTGGCCAGCATATGCAAACTTAGCCAAAAAGAAAACTAGCCTAGTGGAACTCCAAATTCCCATCCTACTGGTCATTACGAGACCTAAGTATTTGATTGTAGTGGAATCTCTTCCACTACACACACATCCGTATTATCCCTAAACACTTTCAGCCTATGTCCATTTACGATAAATGGTTCAGAGTTAGGAGTACTCCCTGAAATCTCCACTGCTCCATTAGAACGGAGTGCAGTTATTACATATGGTCTGGTCCACTTCGACTTGAGCTACCCAGGCATTAGCTTCTATCTGGACTGGAAGAGTAGTACTTTCTGGCCAACATGGAGATCTTTGGTCCTTAGATTTCTGTCGTGCCACAATTTAATTCTCTCTTTATACCACATGGCAGAATCGAACGACTCCAATCTAAGTTCCTTTAACTCCTGTTGCTGCAGCTTCCTTTCATCCTCACAGGCCTTAGCATCCATATTAACTTGCTGTACTGCCCAGTATGCTCGATGTTTGATCCCCATTGGTAAATGGCACAACTTCCCAAACACGATTCTGTATGGGGAAATTCATATTGGCGTTTTGTAGGCTGTCTGGTACGCCCACAGAGCATCTTCTAACCTCACACTCCAGTCCTTCCTGGAAGGGTTGACAGTTTTTTCCGGAATGCTCTTTATCTCTCGGTTAGAGATCTCCGCTTGACCGTTCGCTTGTGGGTGGTAGGGGCTAGATAATCTGTGGTGAATACCTTAATTCTTCATCAAGGCTTCGTGATAAGGCTAATTTCATGCATTGATTAAAGGGTTGAATTCATGCATTTACGGGGTCTAACACATTTGTTTAAGCCAGGTGTGTAGAAAGTTTCGCCAGGTCCAGGAAGAAAGAAGGACGATTGCATGGCGAAGGGAATCGGCGATAAAAGTGAGCAATATGGAGAAAAATGACTAGACGGAGGAAGCAGCGAAGCTGAAGGGCAGAACTGAGATTTCTGCGAAGGCTTCTAGAAGATCCTCCGCGCCTATATAAGGGAGAGAGCATGCAGAAAAGGGGAGAGTTTTTTTCGGCTCCTTAGGTTTTATTTTGGCTCTCTTAGCTCACTTACTTCTACACACTTGGGGGGATGTCCGGGAAGTTGTAGGGGATTACAGGTTTCACTTTTTTGTTTGTTGTTGGGTAACACCGTCCTTGCGTAGGGCGAAGATACAATTTATCGCTTTCATTTCATTCCGTTGCTGTGAATTTCACCGAGATTCGCTGTTCGAAGCTCAGCTATGTTTTTCTGAAGAATTATCGTGGATTTCTGCAATTTCTGTTTTCTGATATGGTGATGTTTATCTTGAGTATGAATGATGTTTCATTTATGAGCTCGTAGTTATTTACTCAATTGGATGCTTTCGCATTTGCTTGTCGAATTGGAGTAGAATCGTTGATGAATGTTGTTGATCAGAACAGATTTGTTGAATTAGAGTTTATGGAGTTGATTTTGGTGGTAGTTGGGTTCGGATTGCTTGGATCCGTAGTTTGATGCCTCATTTCCGTGTCTTTATTTCCTTTCGTCTAGCATATGTAGATCTGTTTTATTTCCGGCTAATCACAAGTTTCCGACGTCCGAACTTTTACATTTTGTTTGAATCTGGAAATCTACTCTGTTTTCTTCATATTCGTGTTTGAATTAGTAGGAAAAGCATGTCGATGTTAGTTAAATTCATAGTTCGTTAGTTGCAGCTTTTCATCCGTACTCTACTGTTTTAGGGAGATGGTCCCCACTGCTTGCATTTTTTCTGTCTAGCTAATTTAGGTAGTTGTTTACTAGGTCAAGGAAATTTGTTTGAGAGATTGAAGTTACGAATATGTTCCATGCCTGCATGATGTTTTCCGTTTCCTAGGTCTAGTGTCATATTTTCTTCCTGAGTCTAGTAATAGTTTACCTCAACCAAAAATTGCGTGGCAGCAGCCAATTCCCTTGCCAGAATCTCCCAAATGCTTTCTTACGCATCCATCTTCGTGGGATCGATCCCTACTTCCCTGTACTAATTCATAGTATAGCGGATTGAGGGTTTTGAATGAGGAATTTGTGTGTCCAACGACTGAGACTTCTGAGATCCTCTGAGTTCCTACACCTCGTGATCTAGTGGATTCTCTAGACTTGAGAAGCCTGACCTAGCATAAAAGCACACACGGTTCCGAGAAAGCACTTTCAAATGGCGCCGTTGCCGGGGATGGATGGCGTAGTTTATGATTGTGTTTAGAGATTTTGGCGTATATAGTTTTGATTTGTTTTTCTTTCTCTTTATTTGCAGTTTATGAGCAGAGACTCAAGGCTTGGACACTAGGGTAACTAATCTGGGTGGAGGAACGATCGGTTCACTTGGCAGGTCAAGGACACAACATCTACGGTCACCACCAGATCGGGATTATCTACGGGAGATCCATTTCCGTTTGGTTCGGGAAGTGACGACGATTGGAGTTCGTCAGGAAAGGAGGATCCCAAGTCAACTTCAGAAACATATACATAGGGGGCAGAGATTAGAGACATGGCACACGTAGTCGACCCAGATCCGGAGATCGGTTCGCTCACTGCCCATTTAGATGGTGAACCAGCCCAGGCTATAGTTATGAATCCGCGTCAGAGTGCGATCGATATTAAAACAAACGTGCTAGGCATTCAACCGATGTTCTCTGGACGTAGGAACGAGTGTCCATACGAGTTTTTGAATGAGTTTAGCAAGCTGTGCAGTATTCAGAAAAGGCCTAACGACACAACAGAGGAGGATTATCGCCTACATGTAATTCCATTTGCCCTGAAGGGAGAGGCTAACACATGGCTACTGAGGCTACCTCCAGATTCGATTCGTACATGGAGAGATTTCAAGTTGGAATTTCTAGATTACTTTTTCCCTTCAAACAAGACCAACGCTCTGAAGAAGGAAATCGTGGAGTGTAAGGAGGAGTACGATGAGTCTCTTAGTCAGTATTGGTCGCGGTTTAAAGGATTGTTGGATGCTTGCCCGAACCATAGAATGATCGAGGCAGAGATTTACTATTTGTTTTATGAAGGAGCCAACCCTGAGTCAAATGATTTGATGAATTCCTCGAGTGGAGGAAATTTTACGAAGAAGAGGGGAAGTGAAGCGAGAGAGATCTTGGGGAAGTTGATATAGGCCAAAAAGGCGTACGACAACCCGAGGAATGTCATGAGGAGAGGGTCAGCAAATGAGCTGAGAGAGCAGGATGACGAAAGAGTCGAGGCAAGAATATATAGGCTTGAGAAAGCACTTTTGAATGCAATCGAGAAGACTAATCCGGGTCCAGGAGAAATTTCACCCCAGCAATATTATGGTCCTCAAGAAGGAGATTACCAGGCCCAAGTTAATGCGATGGGGAGTTGGAACCCAGATGGAAGTTGGAATCCAGGGAGACAGAGGGGTGCACCATGGAGGAACCATCCCAATTTCAGATGGTCTGACAAGGATCCGAACCAGCCACCTCCACAACAGAACGCCCAGTTGACGCATCAACCAGAAAGGCAGACTAACTGGTCTGGGAGAAATCAGGAGAGACAGAACAACTGCAGCAACCGGAACCAGGGAGATCATGCAAATTGGGGAAACAGGAATCAAAACCACTAGGGGAACTCTTATGTGCCGCCACACCAAAGGAATTACCCAGGATATCAAAATTCCCAACCTCCTTACCAGGGGAACCAAGGGCCAAGAAATCAGTACAACAACAGATCAGGAAGTCAGGGAAATTTTCGCCAGAACCAAGGAAATGGACTGAACCAGGGCTCAGGATCGAGTCCCAGCCAACCCATTTCTAAGCCACCAAGGAATATTGATGATATGGTGCATGATCTAGTCAGCTCGCAACAACATATGCAGAACAACTTGCAATCTAACAATGACGTGGTGCATAAGCTTCAAGATGGTTAGTTGGAGCAGTAGGCAGCAATGGACATGTTGGCCAAGCAATTGTCCCAGATCGCGACTTCCTTGAGCGAGATGCGAGGGAACGAAGGAAAGATTCCTGCGTCAGTAAGGCCTCCAGACCGAGCTAACATCGGTAAAATCACTTTGAGATCTGGGCGAGGTTATGACGGTCCGGTGATGAGGACTAATGAAGAGGCACCTACCACAGAAGGCAAGGAAGGGAAGAACTCAGTTCCCGACCTTGAGAATTTGAAAGTAGGGAGTACCACAAGAGGAGATGACCTTCGGGAAGGTGATCTAGAGAAACCGCTACCTAGTGAAGCTGAACCATTTTTGCTAGACCTAGAGCCAGAAGCAGAGAAGGAATTAGCAAGGGAGGAAATAGGCGAGCTTCCAGCTGGAGGATCTGCAAGACCAGGGAAATAATTGAAACCATTTCCACACCGAGGAGAGGCTAAGAAGAAGAAGGATGAACCAGTGGATTTCATGGATATCTTTGGAAAGTTGGAGATAAACCTACTGAAAGGACCTAAGGTGCGGAGGTGTCGTTCAAGCAAGGATATATCCTACTGATCAGGATAGAAATCCTAACTAACCTAGACCTTGGTTTCAAAGATTCCTCAACCCACTTCTACTGATCAGTATAGTGGTGGTAAGGGTCGAATCCCACAGAGATGGTGCGTTCTTAAACTACCACGGTGACAATCGGAAGATTTGGTTAGCTACCACGCTGGGTTGAGTTTCTACCTAGGCTGGAACTTAAAGGAGGTGTTCTACTGGTCAGACGGTAAGGAAAACATTTGGAATGTAACTGTGTACGTGGAATGGGGAGACAATTTTGTAACAGAAAATATTTGGAAGGTACGGGTTTCTATTTCGGGCTAAACAGAATATTCAGAGTGTAGTGGAAGTTTTGTGACTGGGCTGACAGGGCTTAACTAAAAGTGAAGGACAAAAGCAAAAGCATCTTGAAAAGTAAGTGGTCCCCTCCAATTGAAATAGACATCATCTTCTTCAACAAACACTTCCAAAATTCAGATAACAATTCCAGATTCAACACGGAAAAACTCAGATTAACAGCTTACAAACACAGATCCAAAACTAAGAAATCAAATCCGAAATCAAACACTAAAACTGGACTTCTGCATACTGGTCAACATGAAAGAACGATTCAGAAATTAAAACTAAGCTTTGCATTCAACGACCTACTTTCCGATCAAACAGTACTTGTTTATCTATCCTAAAGAAATTTGTTACGTAAACGGAATTGAGAGAATCAGCACTTTAAACACCGAGAAACTTTAGATCTAAGCTAACTAGGCAAGGGAATAAAGAAACACCACAATAAACGAAACGGAAATCAACTTCATAGCATAAACACGTTCGGATCTTCAACAAAGTATTTCAAAAGCAGAAAATATCCCAAGGTAAACAAGATCCAACGTAAGGAAAGCGAGAAATTTAAAACTACGAAAGCAATGTAAAAGTGTTTTGCCACTCCGGGCGATGAGACTCTAAACTACGATCTTGCTGGCTGGAATGGACGATGACTGGAATTCTGGGAACATCTGATCGTCAAGTGATCATGGCTACGGCGAGGCAAGAAGTGGGACACGGCTGAAAGACTGAAACTACCGAGAGAACTTTCTACCTAAAGATGGTGTGTTGAATGAGTCAATCCCCGCTCCTCTCCAATTTGGCTTCCTTTTATAGGGAGGCTACCCTTGATTTTAGGGTAAATCCTCGTTGCAATTTGACTTCTTTGCCCTTAATTGTGGGTAATCCGTCCCAGCTATCCGTCTTCTTCATCTCAAGCCGTTTTAGCACGAATACTGATCAGTATGAGATCATGCTGGCGCCTTCTTCACCTGAACATTCCGAAACTTCCCTAGTGGCTAGAATGCTTAACCTGCACACTTTAAACAACTGTTTTGCAAATATAATCAATTAAGCACATCATACTGACCCGTAACCAAGGCCTAGAATACGACTTATCAAACTGCTCACACTTACCACAGGCTTGTCCTCAAGCGTGAAGAACAAACAAAGAAAAGAATAAGTCGAATTCTAGCCTGGTTACTCCCTGACCGACTCTACCTAACTTAGACTCTAAACTATGACGCAAAGAAAAACACAAAAAAACAGAGAAACATAAACACATAAAAGACTGAAACACATAGATCGGGCTATATTTTCAACCATCCCTACCCTCTGGATCAGGTGCAATCCGGCCTTAGACAGCCTTGAACTTCTGCCGCCCCCTTTTCTCTTCCAGTCAGTATATCCGTTTGTCAAGATCGCCCACACTCTTGGCCCAACACTAGGTTCGCTCAGTCACTCATACCTCACAGGAATGTCAGGACTGCATTCTGTCATTATGCTCACCACAATTGCTTCGGACTTAGATTCCACGAGCGGCTACTGAAGGACTTATAGGCTTGTAACGGGGCTGTTGGCTTGTAATGTTTTCGGTGGATGTTCCTAAGGCTCTAAGGTTCAAAAATTTCTATTTTTATTTATGCGGGGGAACTGTGTATGTTAGGCTTCTGATCAGTTGCTTTCTTTAGTTGGCGCTTCTGGCTTTGATCTCCACTGGTCAGTAGCATCTTGTGGCTTCGCCACCCTTATTCCTTCATTCATCTCTTTTTTGTGGTCAAATCTTTCTGACCATTTTCTTCATTTTCTCGGTCCCCCTTTTTTTTTTTTTTTTTTTTTTTTCCGTTCCTTCGTGGCTTCGCCACCCTTATTCCTTCTTCTTTTTTTGACTGGGAATGACTCCCTGGTCGATTTTCTTCTAACTTTTTCGCCCAGCTGGTTTCTGCTTTTCCGCACTTCTTCCTGGCCAGTAAGCTCCATTGTTTCATGCCTTACACAGTCCCAGTCGGCTGGGGTGTTTATCTGGGTATAAAAGGTTAAGAAGAAAGGGTTCTAAAGGTGGTTTTTTTTTTTTTTTTTTTTTTTTTTAAACGAGGGGGGGGTTCCTACTGCCTTCAGTATTTGCTACCCGTGATCACTTCACCCTAGGCGAATTGTGGCAGCCTCTCTCTTTTTTTCAATATATGTGGAAAGTGGTTCCACTTTAAGGCTTATAACTCGCATTTTAAGAGGGCTTTCGTGTTTGGCTCTAAGTATGGGCTTTTCTCTCATACTCACCTCATCTATCCTGACTAGGAGGTACTAACGGGGATGGTTTAGGTTTTCCAGCATGTCCTATCTCCCTCAATTCCCCTCACCTTCAGCTCAAGACGGTTGAGTTTTAAGCCCAATCACAAACAACATAAAACTAGACCTAACAAAACAAAACAAAAGCACAAACACAAAGACTACACATATATACATACATCCTACTGGCCATTGCGTCCCCTCTCACTTCACAAGTGTCTGCCCTCAGATAAGGCTGTGAAGTGGAAAAGGTGATGGCCAGTACGATGGCACACAGACAACAAACAGCAAAACTAAAACAAAAACTTCTCACACTTAGACTATGGAATAGGCTAAGTGAGAGAGGTGTTATCACCTATACAGAGATCAACAAAACATAACCACAAACACATATATACAAACTCCTCATACTTAGACCATGCAATGGGCTAAGTGTGAGCTAACATGCATGCGACATAGAAAACAAAACAAACAAAACAAAGAAACATGCTCCAAAGAAACAAACCTTTAACTTCTCACACTTAGACTATGGAATAGGCTAAGTGTTTTGAAGTGGGGTTTGCGCTCAAACACAAATTATACTACCTAAACAAAACCAACTTATATCAACAATACGAAAAGTTAAAAGAAAAAACTGAAAATTAAAAGAAAAACTAACTTGGTCAGTAGGGGGGGGGTCTATCGGAGTCTCCTGCTCCTTCGTGGGCAGGTGGTGCAGGTCGTTCTATCGGTGGTCCTCCGGTTGGTCTGTCTCCATTCCAGCTTGGTGCTCATCATCTTTGCCGGCTCCTCGGCAGTTGCCAGCACTTCGGCTTTCTCTTCCTCTTGCTCCTTCACTACGTCTCTGGGACTTGTGGTTCAACATTCTGCCAGCATGCCGCTTGTTCCTGTAGCTTGTTCTTTCTTCCAGCTGGTCACTTCTTCCAACAACACATCTATCACGGATGCCATCCGGCCCATCTCCGTGATCAATCGATGATTTTCCTCTCCCAAGTAGTCACTAACGTCTCCATAGCGTCTTGCTTTTGAGCCAATGTCTCCTGCTCTGCAGATCTCTTCAACATCCTTTCCATCACTGCCGCTAGCTTGACCATCTCTGCTCAATTTCTTATTCTCCTCTCTAACTTCATCCATTTCCTTCTCCATTCTGGCTTGACGCTGTTCCTGGTCCGATGCCAATCCGATCATGTCTGCCCTTTATCTGCCTGCTTCCCTCCGCTATCTCCTCCATAGCTTTTTTCCATCCCCTCTTGTTTCTGGTCGTGTGCCGGTGCTTCATGAGCTGCTGCCAACCGAGCAGTGGGTGTAGCTTCCTCTCCCATCGCGTAGAAGTGTGGCACGCCTTGCCTCATGTATACCGCATTCGTCGGACGAATAGGGGGTATCAAACAATCCTGGCGCGTCCACCATCGCCAAGGGGTTAAGTCTTCGTCCTCTGAAACGGTGATATTGTTTCTCACAAGATTCCCAATATATGGCGCAGGGAAAATATTCCGTGCTGGGTGGGTAGCGATGAGGTGACATGTGTATGCAGTCCAGAACCCTAAGTGCAACTTCTTGACCTCTCTTGGCACACCACATAAGATACAATTCCGTCATCGATGTCCGACTGCTGAATTCGACTGTCCTAAAAGGTTGTAACCCAAGAAGAGTTGAACCCAGGCGTAGATTGGGATCGTTGAGATGGATAGATGGGAGATAGTGGACTGAAACTGTCCTGCCCCGGGTGAGTAAGCTCTTCCCAAGCTACCTGGGGCTCAAAGTCCAATGCCTGCGGGGGAATCCCACGCTCCCTATCTCTCCACTCGTGCCCTATGGCCTCCCAAAACTGGCATATCCCTAGCCGAACAGTCCATCAATCAAATTCATTCTAATCTCTCCTCCAAATACTCTGAACTGATGCATCTACATCCAAATCCGTTGTGACTTGAATCGAAAGGTCGCGAAAAATTCCTTGCCAAATCGACCGAACATTCAAATTCTCATTCCTTAACAGCCATTCAAAACCCAATTCGTGGAAAAGGGCGAGAAACGATTCCCGAACCTTTAATTCTCTAACGAGGGGATGAACTTACCTTTCACACTTAACCTTTGCCTTTTGCGTTCTTGTGCGATAGATGGATTGGAGCTCTTGGAGTCAAAAAAAATTGCATCCCCTCCACCCGTCATCTGTGAGCTCCACCGTCCAACGCTTATATCGAGTGGTTCTGCAGGTGGATGCAATAGTTCCTATGATCGTTAGGGAGTTGCTGCTCCTTGTACTCCTCATCTTCCATGGTCGTATCGCTATCGGATTCAGATTCTTCACTGATCTCATATTCACTGTCACTCTGTGTTTGACGGTTTGATGGGTCCTCTGTAGCCTCAGTGATCACGATGCTTGTGTTCACGGCACGCGGTTTTTTGGTACTTCGGCTTGTTTCTTCACAACGGCTTTTCCTTTCCTTTTCTTTCTCGCTGATATTGTTGCTTCTTCCTCCTGAGCAGTAGCTGTGCAGGTTCTCCTCGCTTCTCGTCTCTACTGGGGTCTCAGCCGTGTTTGTCTTGGCTTGCTGGCTGCTCTTTTTCCAGGCATCGCTGAGATACCCGCGTCTTCAGGACCAATTGCCGCCTCACTGGGTGGGTTTTTAAGACGGGAGGCGCCACAGTTTCCGGCACTTGAGTGTCTACGGTCGGTCTCCCCTCCTCTACTTGGGTATCAACTGGCTCTCCCTTCTTCTTCACTCTGTTCTTCCCTCTCCTCTTCCCCTACTGACTGGGATGCCTTATCCCTCGTATGGGTTCTGTAAAAGCTTGTTCATCCTCTCCTACTGCCCTTGATGCGAGGTCTAGACCCTCACCATTAGAGCAGTATCTTCCTGCGATTCACCTCCTCCACTATTGATTCAAACTCCGTTTCCGTCATGAGGCCGCGCTTTTGGCGACTTATTCAGGTCGATCTCCTCCCTAATTACTTCTTGGTGAACCGCTTCCACTTCTGGCGTCTCCTCAATTCCTTCTCCCCCTTCTGGTCTTGTTGCTCCCCTCTCAGCCTTTCCGCTCTTTCTTCCTCATCAGAGGCATAATAAGCGCAATGGCCTCGAGATCCTCAAGTTCGGCTTCCTGGGTCGTCGGAAAAAATTCTTCCGTCTCTGTCATTTCGCTTCAGTTGAGGGGTCGCTTTCCTGGGAATCATCGACGGAATCGGCAATGTAGATGAAATAGGGGTCAAGGGTTGCGTAGTGGTTACTGGCATGGTTGCCGCATGAGTTGCTCCGGCTCCGCTCCCATGCCCTCTACCTCGGTTAAAATACTCTAACTCCGCTGCCCAATTCCTATTCGGATCCTGCAATCGGAGAAACTCCGTCATTGCATCCAGAGAGACCATCGGCGGGGCTTGTTGTGTTGGCCGGGACGTGTGGGTTTAGTGGTGGTGGTATTTCGAGGTTTCATTCCTCACTGACCTTCTTGAGGGCGTTTGATTTGGTAGCAAATGCTTCTTCCCATGGCTGAAAATTAGGGCTTGTAAACAGTGGAATTTGGTCTTGATATCTGGGAGAAAATGGAAGAAAATGAGGGTTTGTGATTTACGCTTTCTTGAGAGTATGGGATAATATCTCTTGAGAAAGGGAATTTGAAATGAGGGTTTGTAAGGGATAAAGTTTGGGACGGTCGTTTAATTTAGCGAGAGATAGCAGTTGCAGGTGGTTGCAACCGGCTATAGGGAGTTTCCGGTCGCGACGCTTGGACTGAAGGCGGTTAGGAATGCTAGCCCCGATTGGCTATCGCGTCTACTCTCTCTGCTCCACGCCACTCCAGCCTGCCACCCTGCAAAAGCTGCAAGAGTCTTAATTCAAATTTCGTCTTTTCTCGATACCCACCTAATAAGGGAAATAATTCAAATGGGCTCTTAAATTAGAATTGAAATAGCACCAAATAGTAGTCTCTTGGTCAATGTGTACTCCAAATCAAATTTAAGCCCGAAATATTTTTTGGATTTTCTAGGAATTATCTGACATGCAAAGATTAATTACGTATTTACAATATTTACACCTTTCTTGGGTAATTTGGAATCTACTTGGCCAATATACGCAGAAAATTATCAAAAAGAACTAGCCATGTGGAATTCCAAATTCCATCTTACTGATCATATGAAAACCGATGTAAGTGTTTGCAGTGGAATTTCATCCACTACACCACTTCGCTATTCTCCTGAATATTTTCAACCTATGTCCATTTACTATGAAAGGTTCCGAGTTAGGAAAACTCCCTGAAATTTCTACTGCTCCCATTGGATCTGAGTGCAGTTATGATGTAAGGTCCTGTCCATTTGGACTTGAGTTCCCTGGCATAAGCTTCAATCTTGACTGGAAGAGTAGTACTTTCTGGCCAACGTGGAGCTCCTTAGTTCTCAGATTTCGATCATGCCACAGTTTGGTTCGCTCTTGTACCACATGGCTGAGTCCAATGACTCCAATCTAAGTTCCTCAAGCTCCTGCAGCTGCAGCTTCCTTCTCTTCGCAGGCTGTAGCATCCATATTCACTTTCTGTACTGCCCAGTATGCTCGATGTTCGATCCCAACCGATAAATGGGCACATCTCCCAAAAATGATCTGGTAAAGGGACATGCCTATGGGGGTTTTGTAGGCTGTTCGATACGCCCAGAGAGCATCCTCTAACCTCACACTCCAGTCTTTCCTCGAAGTGTTCACAGTCTTCTCCAAAATCTTCTTTATCTCACGGTTAGAGATCTCCGCTTGACCATTGGCTTGCGGACATGCATTTCCGAAACTACCCTTCTCCCTACTGACCAGAAGGAAATTAAGGGGTTATATACCTGGGGCACCGCGGGATTTTAATCGCCCGATTCATTAAAGACTGTCGCAAAATTTCCAACCTGACACCCTCACCAGACTTCCTCGAGTGAAAACGAAGATAGAATTCAAGTTTTGAGGATCAATATATGCAAGTTGCTTTCATTGTCAAGGAAAAGCTGATAATCCGCACTGATTATCCGGGCTCCCGACTGGCGATCATCCGATTCGAGAGTGATGTGTGATGCAGCGATTATGCAGTTGGAGCGGTTCTGGGTCAGAAGATTGAGGGAAAAAGGTATGCGATCTTTTATGCATCTAAGACATTGAATTAAGCTCAAAGGAATTATGATACCACTGAGAAGGAGATGCTAGCCGTTGTTTATTCATTCGAGAAGTTTCGGCAGTACTTGTTGGGGTCAAGGGTCATCGTTTATACTGACCATGCAGCCATTAAGTACCTGGTTACCAAGAAGGAATTCAAACCCCGCTTAATCCGATGGGTACTCTTGTTACAAGAGTTCGATTGGGAGGTGGAAGACACGAAAGTGGTTGAGAATAAGGTTGCGGATCATTTGAGCAGGATAGTGCATGATGGAAATAGCGAGGAGGTGAGAGATCGATTCCCGGAAGAACACTTGTGTGAAGTTATTTTCGCCGCCAGAAAAATTGACTGGAAAGAAGTGATGAAGCTTACTGGCCAGGATGTGATAGAAAGAGGAAAGGAAAAAGTAGGGGAGGAGCCATGGTATGCAAACCTAGCCAACTACCTCGTTTCAGGGGAGCTTCCAGAAGTTCCGAACGTCACCAAAGCTCAAAGAATGAAGATCAAGAGTGAGTCGAAATACTACTTTTGGGACGACCCGTATCTTTGGAGGGTAGGAGCCGATCAAGTGATAAGAAGATGCGTTCCTGACTGGGAGCAAATGGACGTATTGACGCATTGCCACTCTCTGGCATGTGGAGGACATTTCGGTCCCAAGAAGATGGTGAGAAAGATTCTGGATAGCGGATTTTATTGGCCAACCCTCAACAAAGATGCCTACGAGTTTTGTAGAAGTTGTGAGCGTTGTCAACTGACCGGTGGAATATCCGCGCGAGACGAAATGCCGCAAGTCCCGATCATTGTTTGTGAGTTGTTCGACATATGGGGGATGGATTTCATGGGGCCTTTTCCCTCGTTGTATGGGAACTTATATATCTTAGTTGCAGTTGACTACGTCTCCAAATGGGCAGAGGCCAAGGCCAAGAGCACGTGTGAAGCAAGGGAGGTAGCCAAGTTCCTCAAAAGTAACATTTTCAGTCGATTCGGAGTACCAAGAGCCATAATATCTGATAAAGGCACCCACTTCTGTAACCGCACCATCGAAGCCTTGATGAAGAAGTACGGTGTGCATCACAAACTATCAAGCCCCTACCACCCGCAAGCAAACTGGCAGGCAGAGATCTCTAACCGAGAGATAAAGAAGATTCTGGAGAAGACCGTTAATCCTTCCAGGAAGGACTGGAGTATGAGGTTAGAGGATGCTCTATGGGCATATCGCACAACCTACAAAACTCCCATAGGAATGTCCCTGTACCGAATCATTTTTGGAAAGATGTTCCACTTACCAGTAGGAATTGAGCACCGAGCATACTGGGCAGTACAGCAAGTGAATATGGATGGTATAGCCTGTGAAGAGGAAAGGAAGCTGCAGCTGCAGGAGTTAGAGGAACTCAGATTGGAGTCGTTTGATTCAGCCATGTGGTACAAAGAGCGAATCGAATTGTGGTACGACAAGAATCTGAGGACCAAGGATCTTCATGTTGGGCAGAAAGTACTACTCTTCCAGTCGAGGTTGAAGCTCATGCCTGGAAAACTCAAGTCGAAATGGACAGGGCCTTATGTCATCACCGCACTCCGTTCTAATGGAGCAGTGGAGATTTCAGGGAGTCTTCCTAACTCTGAATCTTTTATTGTGAATGGGCATAGGTTGAAGGTATTTAGGGCCAATAGTGATGTGGTTGTAGTGGATGAGATCCCACTGAAACCACATACTCAGGTATCATACTAACCGGTAGGATAGGGATTGGATTCTACTGAGCTAGCTCCTTTAGCGTAATGTATATGCTGGCAAAGTAGAATTCCAATTTTCCTAAGGAAGATGTAAATATGGTACATATGTGGTAGTTAATTAATTTGAACCTTTGCATGCTAGTTAATTTAAGAAAACCAAAATATTTTTTTAGGACTCAAATGTTAATTGGGAGTACGTACTGACCATCAGAATACCATTTCGTGAAACTCCCCAATTTATTTAAGTGTCTTTTTACTTTGTTCTACTCTAGGAAAATATAGGGGGAAATCATTATAGGGCAGAATTTGAATTTGGGGCTTGCTACAGCTTTGCAGGCGGGCAATGACTGACAGGGCGCGTGAGCAGAAAAAGGAGGGGCGACCACCAATCAGAGAGCCAGCTTTCCCAACCGTCTCTCCCTCGAATCGGCGCTACCTAGAAACCGCCTACAGCCGGTTACAACCCATACCTGCCTTATTCCTACCCCATTATCAAATCATTCGTCCCATTTTCACTTCACAAACCCTCGCCTAAATTTTCTCTTTGTAAAATCTTCCGACCTTCCACAGAAAAAAAACGGAAAAAAAACCAACACCCCATTTCCACCGAAAATCACCGATCTAAACCATGGGAAAGAAAGCCTGGGCGAAGAAAGTAAAGGGCGAGAAATCTACTGCTCACCGCAGGGAAGAAACCCCAGAAGCGCAACCGCCCGTGGAAGCGCGACCTCCGAACCCGCCATCTCCGGCGCCAGTTTCTCAGGCGCCGACGATGATTTCTTTAGACGCCATGGCGGAGTTTCTGCGACTACAAGACCCTAATCGGGACTAGACAGTGGCGTTGGACGGTTTCAGTCAAATAGGGGGAGCAGGGGACGCGACCAGAGGAGCCCCATCTGAATCGAATGTGCAATCCACGGTACAACCTACTGTTTCCATTCCGATTTCTACCGAAATTCTACCAGAAAGAAAATCTCCATCGGTAACTGTACCGCTAGAATCTTCGGAACCCTCCCAAACTCCACAACAAAGTGATTCGATGGAGGTTGACCCCATATCCGCCCATTACGATTCCGACTCAGATGAACGTGAAGGGAGGAAAAGCAGGGAACAAGGGAGCCTACATGGAGACGATGAACCAGAGAAAACGCCGGCAGCGGGGACCGTTTCTCAAGGAACGGCGAGGGAAGAGATAGATTTAAATGAGACGGCCAAGAAACAAGGCCTAATGACGGATGACGAATTCCAGGCGATTTTGGATGGAGTAAACCAGAGGGAAGATGATACTGCCACGATGGTTGAGGATCTAAACATCACATCTAGGGCAGTAGGAAAAGATGAAGAAGGCAGGGCAGGAGAGAAAGAGCCAGAGTCAGTGAACCCCCAGATAGAGGCGGGGAAGGGTGATGTGCATGTGGAAGCAGAAGAAACAGAAGCAAGACCAGAAGTACCCAACCCAGTGGCACCTCCAGTGACGAAACCGAAGGCCGTCAAGAGGAAGTTGGTGTTGTAGGGCGAACCTGAGGCTAGTCGGCCAAAGCTGCAAAGGGTATCTCAACGATGCTTAGGAAAGTGGGCAGCTAGTAAGGCGAAGCCGAACACACAGGCATATCCGGTGGAGATCTTGAGTGATGAGGAAAGGGCTACTCCCACAAAACTTGGGGAGGAGTTTTTACCTACTACTGACTTAGAGGATACTGCAAGGGAAAACGAAGCGGTCTCTCCAACACTGAGTGGCCAAGGTGAAGAGGCTGATGGGATGGCTGAGGGTCTGGACCTCACATCCAGGTCAGTAGGCCACAAGGAGACCAGTCCTACTGCCCAGGATCAATTTTCAACACAAGCTGAGAAGGAACCCGAAGAAGAGAAAGATGAGGATGATGGAGAGGAAGCTAGATATCAGGAAGAAAGGAAGCGGAAGGGGAAGGCCCCTATGAAGAAGAAGCCCAGCAACAAGAAGCCACGTACAGTGAACACTGGCATAGTCATTCCTGAGTCAGTTTAGCGAGCCCAGGAACATCGGAGGGAACAAAGTGATAGCGAATACGCTGTCAGTGAAGAGTCAGAATCGGACAGCGATATTTCCTTAGAAAATGAGGAGTGCAGTGAGCAAAAGCTTCCGCACGATCATCGAGAGCTAGTACATCCCCCGGTAGAGAGACTGAGGTACCGGCGCTGGATAGTGGACCTTACTGATGATTTGGTGGAGGAGATGGAGCTATTCGACTCGAAGGAGCTACAAAAAGTTTTCGATAGCAAGGATGAAGGGAGTAAGCAAGTGAAGAGCAGAAAGGTACTTCATATTCCTTCTTTAGATGAGTTGGGTGCCCGCGAGCAGTTTCTCTCTTATTTGCATGCGTTAGGATTCAAATGGTTGTTGGAGAATGGGAATCCGAACATCAGTGTTAGGTTAGCAAAGGAGTTCTTTACCACATTCCAATTTAGGGTCACAACAGATTTGGATAAGGTTTCTATAAGTTTCCGGTTGTTTAGAGGGGAGATAAGCATGAATCTGATTGAATGGACAGTACGTTTGGGGATGTGTAGTCTGGAGGAGGCGATAGGATCGGAGTGGTGGAGCAGGGAACGGGGAATTCCCGTAGACACGTAGACTTCGAGCCCCATGAGGCATGGGAGGAGTTAACTCACCCAGCCTCTGGGGAATTTGCATTCTTTCTCTCTCGCTCCATCCATTTCAATAACCCAAACCTACGCCTAGTCCAGCTTCACTTGGACTTCAATTTGTTAGGGCAGTCGAACTCCGCGGTAAGAACATCAATGACAGAGTTATACCTTCTGTGGTGCGCGAAGCATGGAAGGAAATTACATCTAGGATTCTGGACAGCGTACCAATGCCATCTAATTGCCACCCACCCAGCGAGAAACCTCACTCTCTGCCATATCTTGGGAGTGTTCGTCCGAAACAACATCATCATCACGGAGGCCGAAGACTTATCCGACCAGATCATGGTGGATCCTCCTGGTCTGTTTGATACACCGTTCTTTGTCCGAACGAACACTGTGTACATGAGGTAGGGGATACCACGTTTCTATGCAATGGAAGAAGAAGCTATACCGACGGGGAGATCTGCAGCACATCCGGGGACACAAGATCAGGAGCAGAGACAGGAAAGGCTAGAGAAGGCAGTGGAAGAGTTGGCGGAAGAGAATCGACAAGCTAGGGTGGAATTGGCTCGCCTGACTAACGTGATGGAAGGAATTCTGAAAGAGTTGGGAACCGGGAAGTTAGTACGAGAAGCTGGAACAAGCGGCCATGGAGGCCAGGATGATGAACCCATGGGGACCGAGACAGAAGAAAAGAAACAAGAGGAAGGAGATGCCGAAGAATCGGAAGAATCTGGGAACAAGCAGTCCGAGAATGAGGAGGAACAACCGAAAGAACCACCTGCACCACAACCTACCCCGCTAGGAGCAGGAGGAACAAGTGACCAACCATACTGACCAGCTAGTTTTCTTTTTATTTTCAGTTTTTAGTTTTTCGTATTTTAATTATGTTTTGCTGTGTTTTCAGGTAGTATAATCTGTGTAGTATGTGAGCAAACCCCTTTCATAACACTTAGCCTATACAATAGTCTAAGTGTGTGAAGTAAAGGGTTTGCTATTTTTGGTGCATGTGTTTGTGTTTTCTGTTTTCTTTTTCGTATGCATGTCAACTCACACTTAGCCTATTATATAGTCTAAGTGTGAGGAGTTTGTTGTATATATATGTTTAGGTTTGATGGTTTCTGTTTAGATTTTAAACTCTCCCACTTAGCCTATTATATAGTCTAAATGTGAGAAGTTTTTAGTATAAGTATGTCTTGTTGTGTTTTGGTATGTCTGTGTTTCAGCCATACCGGCCATTACCTTTTTTCCACTTCACAGCCCCTTCTGAGGGCAGACACGTGTGAAGTGGGAGGGGGAAATGCACTGGCTAGTATGACACGTGTTCATATGTGTTATCTGTGTTTAAGTGTTTGTGTAGTGTCTAGGTCTAGTTTTTTATTTGATTGGGCTTAAAACTCAACTGTCTCGAACTGACGGTGAGGGGAATTGAGGGAGATAGGACATGCTGGAAATTGGAAACCACCCCCCTTAGTATCTCCTAGTCAGTATAGATGATGCGAGTATGAGAGAAAAGCCCACACTTAGAGCCAAAACACAAAAGACCTCTTAATATTTGAGTCAAAAGCCTAAAGTGGAACCACTTTCCACTAATTTAGAAAAGAAAAGAGTGGCTGCCACAAGATGCCTAGGGTAAAGTGACCGTGTGTAGCACAACTGAAGGCAGTAGGAACCCCCAATATATATATGTATATATATATATAAGGGTGGCGTTAAAGATAGAACCATTCTTAAGTGCAGAACCTAGAACTCTACATATTTTATTCATTGGATGAGGAAAAAATGACGGTCAAGATTAAAAATCATACATATTAGACTATGTTTTCACAACATTCCGGACTCAACATGTGAAAAAACTCACATGTTGATGAAAGAATGAATGAAACGAAGAAGAGTCCATGCATGCTTTATTTTTTCACTTCTCTGCATTCACCCATTAATAATAGTTTTGGTTGTAATGGGAAGTTGCTGTGCAAATCAACACCATTGGATTAAAAGATCTAACGACCTCCGTTTGGCATTTGTTCTACGTTTAAGAATGGTTCTACGTTTAAGAATGGTTCTATCTTGATCACAATCCTATATATATATATATATATATATATATATATGTATATTTTTTTTTCCAACCCTTAGAACCCCACTTTCTAGCCATATATACCCAGATACAACCCCTAGCCCCTGGAATTGTGTGTGTGCAAGGAATAAGGCAAGGAGGCAACTGGCCAGAAGGACATACAATATAGAAACCAACTGGAGCAAAAAGAATTGAGAAGCAGGGAGAAAATCGCCCAGGAAGTCATTTCAGGCCCTAAAATAATAAGAAGGAAAGAAGGAAAATGTAGAAAATGGTCGAAAACACTTGACCACAAAAAGAATGAGAAGGAATAAGGGTGGCGAAGCCACAAGACGCTACTGACCAGTTGGGAAGCAACTTTGGAAAAGTCCAGCAAAGCAGAAGTGGCAGCCGAAAGCCTGAGCGCACACAGTCCCCCCCGCATCAGAATAAAGTAATGGTTTTTGAACCTTAGAGCCTTAGGAACAACCACCCCAAACACTATAACCCAATAGCCCCGTTACAAGCCTAAAAGACCTTCAGTAGCCGCACGTGAGATCTAAGTTCGAAGCATCTGTGGTTCAGCGCTATGAGAGAATACAGTCCTAACATCCCCAGTGAGGAGTGAGCAACTGAGAGAATCCAGTGTTAAGCCGAGAGTGTGGGTGATCTTGACAAGCGGATGTACTGACAAGGAAGGAAAGGAGGGGGGGAGGAGGGGGGGGGGGCGGCGGAAATTCAAGGCTGTTTAAGGCCGGATTGCTCCTGTTCCCAATGGGAGAGATGGTTGAAAATATAGCCCAATTGAGTTGTGTTAATGTGTTTAAGTATCTTTAGTTCTGTTTATGTGTATGTGTCCGTGCTTATGTGTTTTTCTTTGCGCCATAGTTTAGGGTCTAGGTTAGGATAGAGTCGGTCAAGGGAGTAACCAAGCTAGAATTCAACTTACTTCTTTTGGTTTTCTTCACGCTTGAGGACAAGCATGTGGTAAGTGTGAGCAGTTTGATAAGTCGTATTCTAGGCCTTGGTTACTGGTTAGTATAATGTGCATAATTGGAATATATCTGCAAAACAGTTGCTAAAGTGTGTAGGGAAATGTTCTAGCCAGTATGAGAATGTTAGGAGAATTCAGGTGAGAAGGGCGTCAGGATGTTGCTATCCTGACCAGTATGCATCCCAAAAAGGCTCGAGATGGAGAAGAATGATAGCTGGGAAGATCAGCCGCAAGCAAGGGGGCAAAAGAGTCATTTCAAATTTGAAGTCTACCCTAAATATCAAGGGAGGCCTCCCTATAAAAGGAAGCCACTTGGAGAGAGAATCATCATCGACTAGTTCATCAACTCCTATGCTTAGTTAACAATCTCTCTTCGGTAGATCAATCATTCAGCATTATCCTTAATATTCTCGTTCCTCGCCGACAGCCATGGTCACCTGAAGCACATCAGTTCGCCGGAGTTCCACATCCTTTCGTTCCAGTCGGCGTGTTTCGTAGTGTTAACAGTTTCATCGCCCGGAGTGGCAAACAATCTTTATTTACTTTCTTAGTTAATCGCACTTTGTTTTCTTACGTTGGATTTGTTGCCCTTTCAATATTTGCTTACTTTGTAGTCTTAGTTGTGATCCGAACGTTTCTATGATATGAAGTTGTTTTTGTGCATCGGTTCTTGTTTGATCTCGTTCTTTTCTGCCTAGATAGCTTAAATCCAGTAGTTACGGTAATTTCTAGTTGTTGCGAGCATGTTTCCATTTCCGAAATGATAGATCTGAGTTCTCGAGTTCAGTTTGCTGGTAGATTTTATATCTGAAATGGATAAATGTGAAAGCCCAGTTTACGAAGTTTCTGCCACCTTGCATGTCACCCAGTAAGTTTAGTTGCAGTTTCGGTATTTGATCTTTTGATTTGAGGTTTTAATTGTAGATATGTGTTCATGAAGTTGTTAATCTGTGTTTCTATGGTGATAATTCTGGATTCGCTGATCTGATTTGATTCATATTGAAGAGGATAACATCTCCATCCAACTTTTGGACCACTTTTGCTTTTTAACCACTTTTTACTTTTGTCCTTTACTTTTCAGCTGTCACTTTTCAAATCTGTAGGCCTAGTCACCTAACTACCTCTTTTCCTCTGAAACCTATGCTCCCCACTTTCCACGTACACAGCCACATGTCAACCATATTTCTTCCCGTCTTCTAGTCAGTAGAGTAACATCTTAAATTCCAGCCAAGATAAAGTCTCAACCCAAAGCGTGGTAGCTAACCAAACCTTTCCAGAATTTCACCACAATTCCCAAAGCGCATTCATCTCTGTGGGATTCGACCCTTACGTCCACAATACTAGTCAGTTGAAGTGGGTTGAAGAATTATTGATACCAGGTTCAGGCATAGCTGGGGTTCCATCCTGATCAGTAGGATACATCTTGTGCTCGATACGACACCTGACACAAACCTGCTCTTTCAGCTTCACAGTAAGTTTTAAAAATTGAGCATTTCCATCATACTTGCACCGTTCAAACTGATCAAGTTTTTGCAATCAAGTGTCTACATGTAAACATATTGATTCATTTCTCTAACTCTTCCCAAAGTAATCAAGTCTTCCACCTATCCAATTTCATGCATACTCCCATACTTATTAATAACTGAAATTTTGATTTTTTTATATTTTTGACATGAATGTTTTTTATTTTCTGGAACTAACCCTCCCCCCTCCCACTGCATATGAACTCGTCCTCGAGAGTCTGGATGCAGTGGAAAAGGGTTAGGTACAGGCAACGACACAAAAGAAAAAGGAAAACTTCTCACACTTAGACCAGACACTGGGCTATGTGTGAGACAGTGCCAACAATCAAACATGCCAATAAACATAGAAGAACAATAACTAATACACAAGGGCAGATATAAACCAACAAAAATATGCATAACTTCTCACACTTAGACCCAACACAGGTCTAAGTATGAGGTGGAGCAGATGTTAGTTATACAAATAAAAAACCAAATAAAAAATAAGATTGTTTAAACTTGAAATGACTAAGATTGGGGGGGAGTATACTCAATGCCTTCTGGGAGGTTGACCGGGGGATGCTGAGGGTGGCCGGGGGGATGATGGGCGCCGAGGCGGAGGGGAGCTTGTAGAGGGAGGTGGTGGTTGGCTGGCAGGGCTTTGATTGTGGGTGGTTCCCAGCAACCTGGCCAGCAGGACCAGTTGAGTATTTGAATTCTCCACCAGCTGCATCAATGTCTGCTCCACTCGGAGCTTCCATGCGTCATCAGCACTTGCAGCCTCCTCTTGCTCCATCCTCGGAGTGGGCGCCCGATTTGTATCCTCCTTTTCTCCTTCGGCAAGGGTTGCTGAGGTCTCCTCCAGCCTAGTTCTCCTTCTGGGTTGGCTTCTCTGTTGCTCCCGCCGACCGGCTGCATGAAATTGTAAACCTTCTCTCAACGTCTTCTCCAGTACCTGAGTTCTAACAAAGAAATCAAGGTCAAACATTTCAGGACTGGGGCCAAGGATGGGACGTTCGGCACACTCCATAATCCAGTTTCTCCTCAAATAGGCTCCGAGGAGGTGGCAGACGTTAAGATGGCGGGCAACGCGGGTAGCAATTTGACTTATGGAGTAGGCCAACCAGAATCCCAGATGGACCTTCCTCTGCTCTCTCATACTCCACATAAAGTAGAGTTCGGACATGGTAATGATTGACAGCGTATTGGCCTGTCCGAGGAGATTACAGGCCAGGTAGATCTGGGCTAGGCGGAGGGCAGGATTAGTAATGTGATGACCTCTGGATTCAGAGGCTGTAAAGGTAGGGGCACGCCCATTGCATATGGCCTTCCAGACGGCTTGCTGATCGAATTCAGGTTTCTTCTGAGGGAAACCGATATCACGCCCAACCCAAACCCCATTAGCCACTTGGCTTTCTGTGTAGAGGCCCATCCGGATGGAGAATTCATTGAGGCTCATCAGTTGGTCCTGGCCAAAGACCCTAAAGGAGACACTTCTGTCGTTCAGGTCTAAGCTTCCGGTGAATTGGAAGGATGTGAAAAACTCCTTGGCCAGGTCCACTGGCACGAGGGTCTCATCGACCTCTAGCAACCATTTAAATCCGATGCCGGCAATGTAGGCGGCAAACCTCTCTTTCATCTCAATCTTCTCCAAGGACGGCTGGTGTAGCATCTTCCCCACCTTCAACATCTTTTGAAAGGTCACCCTTTGGTGAACCTCCTCCTGCCATTTGGGATTATCAAATTTCAACATCTGTTGGAGAATAGCTGGGGTTAAGGCCACATGCTAAGGGGAGTAGATGGTGGAAGGAGATATAGTAGGCCTTTCTTATTGCCTCCTGGATGTTCGGGTCCAGCGCAACTCCTGTTCCTCCGCATCGCTGCCCTCATCTCTCTATCTCTCTCTCTTCAGTGGGGAGACGGGTTCGGAAGCATCTGTAATGATGATCCCCTCGTTGGCAGGACGACTTCTCTTTAGAGGGGGAAAAACACTTCCTTTCCCCTTCCTCTCTCTCTCTCTCTCCTCTGACGGCTATCCTCCTTAGCCTCCTTCTCCTTAACGGCCTCTTGGCTTTCTGGCTCCTCCGGCTCCTTTTCATCAACCAGCCGCCGTACTGTGCGGGGTCTCTGCATCACCGTTTCCTCATCTCCTCTGGTTTTCAGGGTTTCAGCTTCCTCTAGGAGCCGGTCCGTTCATACGGCGCGTCTGACAGCGTGGTGGTTCCTCCTCCTTCTCAGCTTCCCTATAGTCGAACAACGAGTGGAGGTCCTCCTCTTCTTTATCGTTGATTTCGTCACCCCCAGTCAAATGCGGCTCGTGGATCGAAGTAGAGCCGCCATCGCTTGTTGACGACGGGATAGCAAATGGATAATCCCCCCAGCCTTCCTCGTCGGAGGCTTCCTCGCTGTATTTCACCGGCTGGATAGGGGTAAATGTTGGGGAAGGAGGCGATGGTTGGGCTATAGAAGATGGCGGAGGTTGGGCTATAGGAGAGCTAGGTGGGATTTTTGGTTTAGAAGACGAAGCAGGCTCTTTAAACTTGGAAATCCCAAGTTTAGCTTTGAGTGCTGCGTAAGCGGCCGCATTGTCCATCTCGGAGGGTATACTCCGGAGGATTTTATTGAGGCGCCGTAGGATCTCTTCGTCCACTGCGGACGGTGGAGCAGCGACGCTGGTTTGTGGTGGAAGTTGAGAGGATGGGCTAGGGTTTTCAACTTGGGCCTGGAACGAGGTTTCCCGGTCGCCACTCTCGGCGCCAGCATCTGAGGATGAGGATGAAGTTAGAATTTACTCAATCAACATTCTTACTGGTACTGGTGATGGAGATGATGATTTTTTTGGGCAAGGGTTCGGAACTTGGAGCAGTATGGGAGAATAAATGGAATGCACTATGGTCGCTTTGGGTGAAAGTGAAATACAGTCCTGAAATCTGCCTATTATACTGATATTACGACTGTTGGGATCTCTGACGTTGAGATCCCTGCGCTGTTCAAATTTCTGCGACTCTTCACGTACAGGTGCGCCCTTTTCAGAGTGCCAGCTGGCTTAGCTTCTCCGATATGCTTCCTCCTTCTCTCCAGGACGTCCTTTCATTGCGACAGTTGGCGCTACCTGACACCTCTCCAGTGACTGCGCACGTCCTTTCATCACCTGCTGATAAGGCTAATTTCATGCATTGATTAAGGGGTTAAATTCATGCATTTACGGGGTCTAACACATCTTTTTAAGCCAGGTGTATAGAGAATTCGCCAGGTCCAGGAAAAAGAGAAGGAAGTTTGCATGGAGCAAGGAAATGGCGATAAAAGTGAGCATTGTGGAAAAATGACCAGACGGAGGAGATCAAGAAGCTGAAGGGTAGAATGGAGATTTCTGCGATAGCTTCTAGAAGATTAAATCCTCACCTATATAAGGAGGAGAGCATGCATTTTAAAAGGGGGATTGAAGAGAGTTATCGAGAGAGGACTTTAGACAGGGAGCTCTCGTTTCTCGGCACTTTTGGCTCTCTTAGCTCACTCGCCATACTCTACACACATGTTTTATCGGGAACTTGAGAGGTTTTCGGATTTCAATTGATGTTACGTAGTTGGGTAACACCATCCTTTAAGAGGGCGAAGATATAATTTATTGCTTTCGTTTTAGTTTGTTATCGTGAATTTCACCGAGCTTCGCCGTTCGAAGCTCGGCTCTGTTTTCTGTTGAATTTCCGTTATCTATGCAATTTTATGTTTCTGAATTTACCTTGCTGCTGTTGATTTCGATTATGGATGCAATTGATTTTGAATTTATCGTAATTACTGAACTAGATGTTTGATTTTTGCGTTGGTTTACTGAGTTCGAGTGGAAGTATTGGAAGTTTGTGTTGATCGGAGCAGATCTGTTGAATCGAAAGTTATGGAGTTGATTTTGTTGGTTGTTGGGTTCAGAATGCTTGGATCCGGAGTGGATTAAGCATCCGACGTCTGGATCTGAAACAGAGTTGATCGTGGTTGATGCCTAGTTTACGTGTTTTCATTTCATTCCGTCTAGTATATGTAGATCTGTTTTATTTCCGGCTAATAGCAACTTTCCGACGTCCGCACTTTTACATTCAGTTTGAATCTGGAAATGTGCTCTGTTTTCTTCATGTTCGCGTGTGATTCAGGTAATGAAATGCAGGTAGTTGTTAGTTAAATCCTTAGTTTGTTATTTGCAGCTTTTATTCCGTACTTGCTGTTTCTGGACGATGGTCCCCGCTGTTTACTCACTTTCTGTCTAGCAAGATTAGGAAGTTATTTGCTCAGTCTAAGAAGTTAGTTTAATATCTCGCAGTTTTGAGGAAGTTCGATGTCAGCATGATATTTTCAGTTTCCTAGGTCTAGTGTTTAATTCGTTCCTAGGTCTAGTAGTAGTTACACCTCAACCTAAATTTGCGTGGCAGCAACCATGAACCATTTCCAAGGTCTTCTAAATGCTTTCTTACGCGTCCATCTTCGTGGGATCGATCCCTGCTTCCCTTTACTAATTCATAGTATAGTGGGTTGAGGGTTTTGAACGCGGAATCAGTGTGTCCAACGACTGAGATTTCTGATATCCTCTGAGTTCCTAGACCTCGTGATCTAGCGGATTCTCTGGATCTGAGAAGCTTGACCTAGCATTAAAAGCACACACGATGATTGCCAACGGTTGCTTTGTCTTCACGAAACAGTCCATGGCTTTTCCGGTATGCTTGGCAGTATTGACTGTATGCATTGGAGGTGGAAGAATTGCCCGACTGCTTGGAGGGGGCAACACTTAAGCGGCCACACTTATCTTTGAAGCGGTCGCCGACTACCGCCTATGGATTCGACATGCATATTTCGGTGTTGCCGGATCCAACAACGACTTGAACGTGCTCTATTCTTCACCCCTCTTCAATGATGTGTTGAATGGTGTAGCACCGGCGATCGACTTCACCGTCAACGAAAATGTATACCACATGGGTTACTATCTCGCCGATGGTATCTACCCAAGGTGGCCGACTTTCGTGCAGACTCTCAGCAACCCGCAAGACCCGAGAATGGTTCTTTTTGTGCACCGTCAAGAGTCTGCGTGGAAAGACGTAGAAAGAGCCTTTGGGGTCCTTCAAGCCCGATTCAACATTGTGAAGGCCCTGTCTCGGCTGTGGTACGTGAAAAATATCGCCGACATCATGTACACGTGTATTATCTTACACAACATGATTATAGCCAACGAAGGACCGAGGGCGACTAGCTTTTATGACGAGGATGAAGTCGGAAGCTCAAGCGCGAGGTCTCTCCCACGCCGAGGTGTGCATACAATGGTGGGTGAGAGGATCGAAATAAGATACACAATGCGCGATACCCGAACCCACGTTAAGCTACAAGAAGACCTAATCAAACACATTTGAGCGAATTTCGGCCACGAGTAGTGGTTTTTTTTATTTTAGGAGTTGAATTATGTATTTTTTATTGATTAGGAGTTTAATTATGTAATTTTATTTTTTATAATTTTAATTATGTAATTTTTATTTTTTAGGATTTTACTTATGTAATTTTTAATTTTTAATGTATTTGTAATATTATTTCGGGTATTTTTAATGTATTTTAATTTTGAGGAAATGTTTTTATTTAAATTGAATAATGGAATGGTGGGACCCTTGTGCTCGTCCTTGCGGAAGAGCACGGATGTAGGTGTTGTGCTCTTAACTAAGAGCAGGTAGAAAAAGTGGGTGTGGGCTCATATCCGTTTTTGTTGGCAATAGCACGGATGTGGATGCTCTAATAATCCATGGACAAAAAAAAATTAGTCCATTGAGAAGGGGGCATACAGTAACAGAGGCCCATTATAATTAAGGCTGATGTACGAATGCTCAGATCAACGTGACCTCATATGGCTACGCGAATTGTGTCATCTCAATCGATATGATGATGTCAATAAACTATTAATGGGATAGATATTTAAAATTGTAAGGATTAATTTTTTAATAGAATTTAAGAAAATGATATTTATGTAGATAAGTAGAAAGAAAAAATTAAAAGGGCTATTATAAAATATAAGAAAGAATAAAATATCAAATTAAATATTTTGATTTTAGTTAAAAATGGAAAACAATCTAGTGGAATAAAAAAGAAATCAATTACTTGTTATGAAATAGGGGGAGTATTTAATTTTTTGTTGTTACCTACAAATGATTAATACACTCTTCGCCTCAATAAATATGAAAATTTTATTTCGGGCATGGAATTTTATGTAGTGTTGTTTTGTGAGTTGATCAAGAGAGAATAAAGTAAAAATAGAGGAAAAAGTAGAGATAGAAGAGAAACAGTCAGAATTAGTGGAGTTGCCAACTCACGCCTCTGGCGCCATGTATGATAAGTTTGTGTAGGAAATCTATCGGGTCGAATCGCATAAGAAATTTACACAGTCTGACAAAGTTCATGAATTTTCATGCAACATTTAAAGTTCACGGGAAAAACCAAACTATTTTAAAAGTTCATGACTTTACTGACAATTTGCCCTAATACAAAATATGTCATGTCTAAATTGTTATTTTTGTAAAAGTTGGAATTTTAAAAGTGATCTTATATATTCCCTTCGTCCGCCATTACTTGCCATTAGTGTCCTTTTTGGTCTGTCCACCAATACTTGCCACACATACCTTTTACTACTTTTGGTAATGTACTTTACATTCCGCTAACTCATTATCACTCATATTTTATTATAAAATTAATATAAAAAGTAGGATCAAAGTGTGCCAACTAATGGCGAACGGATGGAGGATAATATTTTATACCATGCTCAAATTTCATATTTTACATATTGTACAAGAAATTGTAGTTTCATTGATAATTTAATAAGCCCAGAAGTAGATATGGTGTTGGATCTCTCGTACTCCATATCGATATGGATCCAACAGTTAATGTGAATTTTAGAAATTTCTCATTTGTATCCATCATAGTAGTTACTTATTTGGGCCACCGCCCTTAAACTGGACCACCTACACATATTTTGTACTCCCTCCGTCCCGGGCTACTCGCTCATTTCCTTTTCGGCTCGGAGATTAAGGAATGAGTGTATAGGAAAGTCAAAAATGACGGCTGTAGGTGAAATTTTTTACTAAAAATGGAAAGAGTGCAAGTAACTTGGGACGCCCAAAAAGGAAATAAGTGCGAGTAGTGCGGGACGGAGGGAGTACTATTTTTTTTATTATTCTTGGAATACATTTTCAGTTTTCAAATTATAAATATTTCTTAAATATAAATATAAAGTATCCAGTTCGAAAAGTTAAATAATTAATTTTATCGGTGAAACAATCCTGTTCAAATCAATTTTTTGATTGTGTTCATGTACATACTCCATCCGTCCCAAGGAGTTGAGTTTTATTACATTTTAGGTTGTATCAATGCTTCAAGTTTTATTACATTTTAGGTTGTATCAAAATAATTGAGTCATCTCATTTTTTAGTAAAAAGTTTATTATCTCTTATATTTTACTCTTTCTTCATTTATCTTATTTTACATTCTTTTTTATTTTACTCTATTCATTATAATACTCAGTGGTAGACACAGAAATATTTATCGATATGGGCTGGAATTTCTAAATTTTGTTTTAAAGTATATATTCAAGTAATATAAATAATTTGTACGGGCTTTTACACTATAATTTACAATAAATTTGACTAAATTTTTAAAAAATTAATAGAAAAAGTAAAAAAAAAATCATTGAGGGCTTAAGCCCCTCCCCCACTATACTTGGGTTCGCCCATGATAATATTCCATCTGTCTGTGAAAAATATGAACATTTGGTTCGACACGAATTTTAATATATAATTGATAAAATGAGAGAGAATCGAATAAAGGAAAATGTAAGTAGTGCTAGTGGAAAGTGAGTTCGACATTATTAGTAGTGTAATGTAAAGATATAAGTTGTAGTAAAATGATGTTTGGGAGTGAAACCTCGATTTCTCGATTCTGTTCTTTTTATGCCTAACACGCGCAAACTGAAATAGCAAAGGAACGTAGATTGGTCAAGAGACGCTCTCCAACCGATCAGGCGGACTGGCGAAAATGCAGTTTATTGATTCAAGTTATATGGAAGAGATAACTGATTCGGATGGATCAGTTAGCAAATGTCGTTGCCACTTGATCAAGTTGATCTCGCTTTCGCACGCCACCAATGTAATTTATAAACTCCCAATTTTGCACTACTTTAACAATAAAGCGGCAAGTTCTGGGTCGATCCCACAGAGAAACTGGTGTATCAAGTGTTTGAGTAGTGAACAGGGGGTTGGCTGCTGCCACGCTTTACTTTTGGGAGTTTTTAACTACTGATTTTAACTTAGGCAGAAAAGTAACTAACTACTTGCTCAAGGGAACTTTAACTACTGGGACAAGTAAATCTCAGACTGGAATGAAAATTAACTACTCAGAACAGTAAACACGATGATGAAAACGAAAGCAACTTTGATTAAAATTAAAACTCAGAACAGTACAACATGAAATTTAAACTAAGCTAACACTTCAGAACTACGAAAGCAAGTAAACCGAGGAGATCCTCGGCGGGAAACTTAAGAATACGTCGACAGATATCAAGTATTCTGCAGCGCTCCTTCAATCGCCCTTTCTAACTAAGCATTACTTTATCTAAGCTATCTAGGGAACTGAACTAGAGAGCTAAACTAAACTAAACTAAAGACGGAAAGTAAATGATCCTCTTCTAATGTGGTGGCACATCCTCCATTTATAGGCTCGACACGAACTCCAGCTGGATAACGATCTTGGCAGGGAATATTCGCTCATGCAGAGAGTGAGCGACTCATTGATTGCTACATGCTCTCCTTCTAGAATGACGACGCTTTTCAGTAACAGATTCGTGACTCAGCTCCATTCTTGCGTCTCATATATCAGCACGTGTCCCCTTCTAGAACGTTGTCCTTGATAACAGAATGATGTGCACCACCAGCTCATAGACTCATTTGTCTTTCTTATGGAAAAAGTGGTCCCCTCCTTGACTGCTTGATTACTCCCCTTGATCAACTCCCCCGATATTTGGCCTTTTTCGCCTATTGCACTCGCTTGATCAGTTTGGCCTTGTTACCTTGGTCAAGTGGCATTCCTGCATATTTAACACTTGCTTTGCGCGATAAACTGATCAAGTAGCGTACATTTTACCCCTAAATCGATGCATGAAATGAGCCTTATCAAACTGCTCACACTTAAAACATACTTGTTCCCAAGTATAAAGAAAAAGAAAAGAAAAAGATAAGGCAAATTTCAGGCATGGTTTACTCATTTCAAGAAAGTAAAAGAAGATGAAAAAGAAAACAAGACTCGAAATAAAAACACATATTCACATAGATGCATTAGATCGAATAAATTTCCAACAATCATACCTGAGGTCGAGGTCAATCCATTTGCCAGCAGATTATGTTTCATCCTTTTCGCTTTTACTTGATCAAGGTGTCAGTTCGTCAAGATTGCTCAATTTAAAAAACACTGTTGGATTCACTCAGTCACTCATTTCTCACCAGAGATGTTAGGACTGTTCACTCGGTATCGCCACAAATTTAATATCTCGAATCTGATTGAACAAGATAGTTCCTTAAGGTCTTTGTTTCGGGTGTAAAGGGGCTTAAGGGTAGTAGTGTATTAGGGTAGGGTCCTAGGGGTTCTAAGTTAAAAATATAAAATGTAAACAAAGAAAAACACATGAGTCAAGAGACCAAAGATTTGAACTATTTATTTCGCCGCTAGATATCTTACCTGGTCAAGTGGCGACTTCTAGCCTTAAATTTTTCGCTTTATTCTCTACCTTTCGACTTGCTGGGTCAGGTTACAATTTTTTTTCTACCCTCTTTTTCTCAAACTTTTCTCGGTAACAACATTTTTCTTTTTTTACTTGATTTCTGACTTTATCAACCTGATTGACTAACTTGCTCAACCCGACTACCCTTTTATTTTGACTTTCTATTGGTATCCTAAATCATCTCTGACCCATTTTCCTCACGTGTTTATATAAAAAAAAGTATTGCAGTTGGATTGGGTTTCATATGGTAAAGAAACGGGTAAAAGTTGTATTTGATCTGCTCGGCTATTTCCCGCTCTGGGAATGTGGATTATCCGAAAATAAGAGAAATTTCGGCTAATACTTTGCGGCTTTGTCCAAGTATTTTTCATCCTTTCACCACCGGGCTTCACTTGTACAGCCACATGTGATTCACTATGACTTGTGAATCACAATGAATTTTGAGAGATTTGACAAGTAGATGTTGCGCTAACTGAAGTCCGGCAAGAAGGGCTTCGTATCGGCTTCGTTATAGTGTTGGGAATAAGAACCGAAGTGAATAAGTTACTTCGGTCCGTCGGGATAAGTAGAATACCCAGCTCACTTCCTGTCTATTCGAAGCTCCATCTACGAATCCAATCCAACAGTCCGGCGGCTCTACTTCGGGTTTCTGGGCTGTGTTAGTTCGTCTCATTGGTAGGATTTTTCTGTTCCGCAATAATAGGATTGCCTGATCGAACTTTGCCCTCTACAAGAAAATCTGCCAAGCTTGTCCCTTGATGGCTTTCCGAGGTAGATATTCTATTGAATGTTCTCCCAACTCTATGGCCCACTTGGCAGAAAAGACGCGCATACTTTGTGAGCATAGAAATATGGCCGCAGTCTCCTTGCTGCATTTACTAATGCCAGAGCAATTTTTTCCAGAGGTTGATACCTTGTTTCGGGACCTCTTAATGCTCGGTTGTAAAGTAGATAGGACGCTGCTTTAGGCCTTCTTCTCGTACAAGCACCGCGCTAATGGTTTGATCTGATGCTGCTAAATATAAGAATATCACTTCGGCATCTGTTGGAGCAGAGAGAGTAGGAAGTTCGGTTAAATAACTTTTGAGTTCGTCAAAAGCCTTTTTCTGTTCGGCTCCCCACTCAAACTTTGGTGCCTTCTTCAAAACATTGAAGAACGGCATTTGCTTTTCGGCTGCTTGGGAAAGGAATCTATTCAGTGCGGCTAGACATCCAGTTAGCCTTTGCACATCATGTATGGACTTCGGCATTACCATGTTCTGAACAACTTGAACCTTTAGGGATTTGCCTTGAGTCCTTCCTTTGAAACCCAACAACCCAGAAATTTCCCGAATCTACCAAAAAGGTACATTTTTGGGGATTGAGTTTGAGGTTGGCTTTTTTGAGCACGTCGAGAGTGGATTTGAGATTGTTTTCGTACTCCGAAGTGCTTCTGCTTTTAACAACTATGTCGTCAACATATACTTCAACCTCTTTTCCGATCAGGTGCCGAAATAGCTTATCTACCATCCTTTGATATGTGGCTCCGGCATTCTTTAAACCAAATGGCATCTTTTTATAAGCAAAAATACCGAAGTCAGTAATGAAAGCCGTTTTTGAAGCATCATTCTCATCCATTAAAACTTGGTGGTATCCTTTATACAAATCAAGAAAACAGAAAATTTCGAAGCCTATCAGAGCTTCTACTTTTTTATCTATGTTGGGAAGGGGGTAGCAATCTTTAGGACAGTGCTTATTTAGATCCGTAAAATCTATGCACATCCGCCATCCTCCTTCTTTTTTCTTGATCATCACAGGATTGGCCACCCAAGAAGGATATTTTACTTCAAATAATACATCCGCTTTCAGTAATTGGCGGACTTCGTCATGGATGACTTGACTTCTTTCTGCCGCAAAGAGTCTTTGCTTCTGTTTTATAGGCCGGACTGAAGGATCAATATTTAACCGATGTGTAATTACCTCGGGAGACACTCCAGTCATGTCCAACGGAGACCACGCAAAGACATCTTTGTACTCTTTGAGGAGCTGGATGGTCTTTTCCCGGAGTAGAGGTGTTCCCGCGAAACCGATCTTGACCGTTCTGGATGGATCATCTTCGTATAACTGAACTTTCATCGAGTTCGGCTCCGGTGTGACTTCGTTCATTTCGCCTGCCTCTGACTCCGGCTGCTGTGATTGCTATGCTTGATGGTGCCGATCTGATTGTTCGGCACTTTTAAGCGCAATCTGCAAACATTCTTTTGCTCTCTTTTGATCACCTCGAATGACTGCTATCCCTCCTTTAGTGGGGATCTTGATTGTGAGGTGATAAGTAGAGCAAATGGCCCGAACTGTGTTGAGCCAGTCTCTTCCCAGTATAATGTTATACGGGGATCGAGCTTTTACCACAAAAAACTCGATCACCGTACTGGAGCTAGTAGGCGCTCTTCCTACCGTAATCGGAAGGCTGATAATACCTTCAGGGCGGGTGTCCTCCTGGGCGAAACTTTTCAGAGGAATTGGGGCCGGACTGAGCCGAGCTGGATCCACTTCCAGTTTATCAAAACATTCTTTAAAAAGAATGCTAACCGACGCTCCTGTATCCACAAACACTCTGTGGATCAGTTTGTTTGCCACTCCGGCTTGAATGACAATAGCGTCTTGATGAGGAGAAATGGCCGGGACGGGATCTGCATCTGAAAATGTAATTACTTCCTCCTTCTTCAGCCTTTTATGTGTTGGCTCCTCTCGATTGAAGCCTCTGCGCTCTGATTTTAGAGACGATTTAGTCTTCCCGGCTGGAGAGCGTCAATAGTCTGGATTACTCCATCATATTGCGGCTCGTCATCGTCTTCGGGATCCTGTTGCCTTTTAGGATCCTGAGGAGCACAGTTCGCACTTCTCTGTTTCTTATTCTTTTTCGGCGGCTTGCTTTGGTACTTTTTTAACGTCCCTGCTTTCACAAGAACATCAATATCTGCTGCCAAATTTCGGCACTCCTCGGTATCGTGACCGTGGTCTTGATGGAGGGAGCAATATTTATCCTGACTTCGGCGCGTGGCCGATTTCGTCATCGGCTTTGGTTTTTCGAACATATCAGAATGCAGTTCGAAAATTTCCGCTCTCGACTTGTTCAATGGTACGAACTGAGCGGGTGGTTTCTCAGGATTGAGACGTGGTCCCAATCTGTCTCTTACCGGTGCCCTTTGAATTCTTTCAAAAGGAGTTCGGCGAGGATGTCCCTGATCGCTATGATCGGGCTTCCTCTTGTCTCCTCTGGAAGAGCTGTCTAAAGACCGCTTTCGACGGTCTGCCTCATCAGCACGAGAAAACTGGTCCGCAATGTCCCACATCTCTTGAGCTGTTTGCGGACTGCATTCAACGAGCTTTCTGTAGAGAGCTCCTGGCAGAATTCCATTTTGGAATGCCGAAATGACAAGTAGATCATTGAGATCATCTACTTGTAGGCATTCCTTGTGGAATCTTGTCATGAAGTCGCTAATCTTTTCATCGCGACCTTGACGTATAGAAAGCAGCTGAGCCGAAGTGATTCGGGTTTCAGCTTTCTGGAAGAACCTCCTATGAAAAGCATCCATTAGATCTCTGTAAGATCTAATGCTGCCTTGAGGGAGGCTATCAAACCACCTCTTGCGTTCCCGATGAGCAGCTCGGGAAACAGCTTACACATATGAACCTCATTGAGACCTTGGTTCGCCATATTATACTGATAGCGTCCCAGGAAATCATGAGGATCCACTAACCCGTCATAAGTCACTGATGGAGTTCGGTAATTCTGTGGCAACGGAGTTCTGGTGATATCATCCGAAAATGGAGTCTTCAGCGCTCCATACATAGCGAATCCGACATCTCTACGGTATGGTGGAGATGGAGTTCTCCTGTGATTTCGGTAACAAGGAGGAGAAGGAACATATCGGTGGTGAGGATTCTTTCTCCTGGAAGATACGACACTACTGCGGTAGTGACTTTCATGTCTGGAGGGGGAGGGAGAATCCGCCGTTTTCTTCTCCGGCTTCTGGCTCTTTTGCAGGAATGTTAAGAACTCATCCTGCTTCTCAGCCAAGAACAACTTGACAGCCTCATTCAAAGCGAGCTGCTGGGGAGGCTCGGTGCGATGACTTTTTGAGTGGTTTGTTCTTTCACCGTGAGAACTGGAGGCAGATTTCTCCCGAGGCTGTTTTCCAGACCTACGGGCTGGACTAGCTTCCTCACGTTCATCACGGACGGAAGTATGGGTATTATGTGATCTGGTACGCATTTTTTGGTGGAAGAGGATCAAAAACTCGCTTTTATCACAGTTTTGGTTTTCTGTCGTTTCCCACAGACGGCGCCAGTGATGATTTAGCGAATTTTTGATGGGAATAAATACAAGTAATAAATGAAGATCACAACACTGAGAATTACGTGGTTCGATTTACTGGGGTAAATCTACGTCCACGGGAAGAATAGAGGGCAAATTTGTATTGCTTGATCTAGCTCACAGATTACAATACTGATTTGCTATATAAGATTCAGGATCTAGAGAACTTAACCTTCGTCTATCTGATCTAAGTTCTATTTATACATTCGAACTAAGATCGTGGTTTGCAGCCCTGGTAGGGGGGTTGATAACTGCTTAATACCACTAAATAGATCGTGGGTGTAATGGAGGTCGTGGAGATCCTGCATGGGTCCACTATCTCCTTGTTCGGTCGAATACTGAGACCGAACTGCTGAACTTTGCCGATCAGCTTTTGCCGATCTGAGAGTTGAGCTCGATTGGTCGGCTTTTACCGAGCTATAGGCTGTGACCGAACTCTTTGGTTGTGCCGAACTGATACTACCGAGCTATAGGCTGTGACCGAACTCTTTGGTTGTGCCGAACTGATACTCTTTCTTGGGTTTTGGGCTGATGGGCCGTCACTGCTATCGGGCTCGCAATTATTGTTTAGTTGTTTAGTTCGTATCCCATCAAATCCCTTCTGGACCGAATTCTTCTTTATTCTACTTAGAACTCAAGTGGACAATTTAAAGATCTTACGACGCATCTATAACTATTTATACGATTTGGCTTTTTTATTTCTCTAAATAAACATTAGATATATTGTTTCTTCAAATACACTTTAAATATATGTCTCGCAAGGGATGCGAAATCGAACCGCATCTTTCCCTCTCTTGGAACTAAAAAGGCCTCCCAAATACAAATTTTTTTTCTGATATTTCATCTACTTTGAGATTGTCGCTTGCTCAAAGACTTCGAGTAATGGCAATGGAATTAGAAGAACTCGTTGACTTTCTCTCAAGTGATTCCGGATTCATCATCTAACTCCCTCTCTCTTAATCACTAAATGTAGCTGTTTAGATCTTCTTAAATTTGGTTACGATTCAAAACTAGAACTGGGTCCGCAGTGCAACTAGTACAATAATTTTGCTTTCGATGGTCCTGTTACGATTTGGAAAATATTTGAATAAAAACTTGCAATTTTGGAAGTCTATTTTATTACCCGTGTGGTGCCTATTTTTATGGGATCAAATGAATATTTGGTTCAGTTTTGGATGTCTCATTTATTATACGGAGTATTATAGTTATTGTAGCGATACTAATCGAACTCCCCCTAAGAGCATCAGCAATGGGGGACGTCTACGCAGAATTCCCACCGGCGTGCGAGAATTTCGTGGCGGACGCCCGCCATTACGCGTCCCAGGCACAGATACGGAATTCCGCGAAGGAATTCGCAGTTCCGCGACGTTCCGTGGAATTCCGCGGGGAATTCCGTGCGGACGTCCGCCATTGCGTTGACGCCCGCAGAATTCCGCTTTTTTCATTAAATATTTTTTTTCGGTTCCTATATATACATCCCGTTGAACTTCATTTCATTTGCACCACTTGTATTAACAAGTTTCTCTCTCTCTCTCTAAAAATACCTTTCTTTCGAATCAACTATGGAGCACTACGACAGCGATTCCCCTGCCTCGAGCGAGTCACTGGCGCCCCATTTTCCCATCGGTGGGAGTACGCCGATGTCCCCTGCGATGCCTCAAATGTCGGGGATGATGCCCCAGTCTCAAATGCCACCGGGAATGATGCCCGGGTACTACAACATGTACCCGCAGTGGTATAGGATGATGCCCTAGATGCTCGGGGCGAGGCTGGGGATGATGCCCCAGATGCATGGGTCGCCTGTCGCTGCGGTGGGAGTAGGCAGGGGGTCCTCCAATCGCCGGTGGACAACGTCTATCGGTCCTTTATGGATTTACTGTCGGCGGACATCCCGACGAGCTCTCATCTCGAGACTCGGTTCGCTGGCGTCGACACATTCTCGTTTGACGAGTTGGGGCTTTCTCCAGTCCGGGATACTCCCGCCAGCGCACCACCGGCGACGAGGAGGGCAGGGGACGGGGCGTCCCGGTGTACGAAGGCGAGGTGTGGGAGGGATCCAGCGGGAACAAGAGGACCGTTTAGAGCATGGACGAGTGCGTCGCGCTGGTGAAGGCATGGATCAGTGTAGTGGAGGATACATACGTCGGGGCGAACCAGCACATCGACCGATGTGGTGGCGCATTAGCCAAAGCTACCTCCAGTTCAAACCGCAAGGGGGGAATGCGCACAACGCGGAGCAACACCGGAAACAGTGGGAACGGTTGAAGAGGCAGCTCAGCCGATTTGCCGGCATTTACACAAATAACCTCCGCTCGGCAACCAGCGGCATGTCTGCCGAGGATGTGAAGCTGCTGGCTCATCAGCAGTTCCCCGACGCTGAGAAGGGCTTCGGGGAATTCAAGTATTGGCTGGTGTTTCTTGTGGTGCAGTCTTCGCCCAAGTTCACTGAGGGTGTTGAATCTGGCTGGCCGAAGCGGACGAAGATCAGCTCCTCCGGAGAGTACAGTAGCAGTGCTGGTTCCGCGGAACTCCCCCCCCCCGCCGAGGCAGAGTTCCCCATACCCACATCGTCGGCCCGCCGCCGTCGCCCGGTTGGCAAAAGTCCGCGGCGCGGATGTCGAGGGGAAGCACCAGCGGATCCGTCGAGGCTCAATCGGCAGCACCCCCAAAACGATCCCGAGAACCCCTCATTCGCCCGCATCGCCGCACACGAAACCTTGTTACGTGCGATGGTTGGATGGCGCCAAGCGACCGACCCCCATTACAAGCGGAAGCTTAAGCCCCTCCTCGAAAGTATGCACCGCGATTTGGGGTTCGACGGGATGTCGGACGATGACGGCGAGGGGGGCGGCGGCGACGACGGCGAGGAATCCGATGAGTGAGAAGCCGGTTTTTAGTTTTATAATAATGTACTTTTTTTTAGTAATTATGTATTTTTTTAATGAAGTATGTTTTTTTTTAAAATAAAGTGCTTGCATTTTCTCCGTATTCGCGTCGAAATTTTAATTCCGTAAATTGTTTAATTCCGGAAATTGTCTAATTTGTGAATTTGTGATTAATGTGGGAATTTCGTCGGGAATTCCGCAGGGAATTCCGATACTGTGCAATGGGAATTCCGTATGACGTGGCAGGGCAATGAGAAGTCCGTGTGACGTGGCAGGAGATATTTTTGGGAATTCCGACGGGAATTCCGCTTTATTGCTGATGCTCTAATGTAGCTTTTATTTCTTTTAATTCCATGTAAACATGTTATTACTCCCTAAATAATTACAGCAATATTGAAAAGTCCACGTAGAATTTCCTCAAGTCAGAACGATTAACTGTCGTGTTTATCATCAAATTGATTGATTAGTTGTTATCTAGTGAGATATCTTTCAAGTAATGGAAAATGAGCACATATATATTTAAATATACAAAGACATAGTCGGATCAACCCAGAACTCTTCAAGTGTGTGTGATTATCACTTTTGAGGAGGGACTATTGACCCCAAATTGATCCGTCCAATCATCTCTACCTAGGGTTTCTTCACCGGAATTTCGATTCAATTTTTCGTCGGCATCTCCTCGATCGGCGATGTTAGGTATTGAGATGATGAATGGCGTCAAAGTGTCGGACGAGATGTTGGGGACATTCGCGCCGATAATCGTCTACTGGCTGTATTCGGGGATTTACGTCCTGCTAGGCTCACTCGACGATTACAGGCTGCACACGCGCAAGGATGAAGATGAGAAGAATTTGGTGTCCAAGAGCGATGTCGTCAAAGGCGTGCTCCTCCAGCAGGCGGTTCAGGCCGTCGTCGCCTCCCTTCTCTTCGCCGTAAGTAGTCTTTTTCTATGTTCAGTTTTTTTTTTGTTTCAATCGAGATTGCTGCGCGCGCGTGATTTTTGTTGCTTGTGAGCTTGTACTGCTTGCTTGGCTGCAGATTTGGAATCTGCCTTTGTGCGTTTTGGTTGAATTTGCCTGTGAATTTGGGGATTTGCTTGGCTGTCATAGCTGTGTTTATTTACGAGATGTATTGTGAATTTGTGATCATATTGAATGGTTGATCAAGGGGATGTAATAGGTTAGTCCTATGCTGTTGTATGGAAATTGCAATTGGTATTGATGATTGCTGTTGCCTAATTATCTGCAGTTTTGTTGGATTACTAGTATGCTTTAATCCGAGGCATCAGATTGTTGAAATATTTCTTCGATCTCTCTGGATGTGCTTTGTCTTCTTTCCGTGGTTGTGTTCTGTGTAGCATACAGCGAAATGCAGCTGTGTTTCCTTCAGTTGTCAGTAGATTTTAGATTATTGAATGCTTAGAGCAGTTTTTTAGCACTATCTGCTTCTTCAAGCTCAGTGGAATGTTCTGGGGATGAGCTTATAAATGCGGCTTAAGTTGTTGGGCATGAATACGCCAAGCGTCAAAGCATTTTCTTCGATTTAGGAAGCATTTATGATAACCGGTGATCCACATATATATGAACCAGCAATTAATATTCCGTGGTATGTCGAAGCTTATTGTGCATTGAATACTTGCCCTGTTTTGGCTAAATAAATTTTAGAATATATATACGCCTTTAGAAAACGACAAATATTTAATATTCTTGGCCTACTAATGATTTCTTATGGCTGATTCTTATTAAAACAATTAACAAGTACTCCTAACTTTATAAATTTCAACTTAACCATATGAAGATGTCTTTTTAACTCTCACTCACATCAGTTTTTCTGTTTCGTCTTGAATAGGTAATCTACTTGGTCGTAGATAAATTGAAAAGACAATTGAGTTGGCATAGTTATTTAAAGATCTACTTTAATGAATCGTATATTGGAATTTGGCCGCATGGTACATTATTCTTTTTTGAGCGGACAAGTTGCTTAGATCTTACCTACAACTGCATTACCATTAGAAAGAAAGTCGCTATTAATTTTAAGATGCTTTGGTTACTAGTTGTCGTCTTCTGACACTTTATCTAGTTGGATAGATTAAATGTGATAACTTGCGACTCATCTGTGATATAAGTGTAAAGTAATTTGAACGTAAAGAACACCCGATGATCATAGAGTTTGTGCAAGAAAAATACTCCCTTTGTCCCAACATAGTAGAGGCATTTCTTTGAGGCATGGAGATTAAGGAATGGGTGTTAAGTGAGTTAAATGGAGAGAAAATAAAGTAGACAAGTGAGGGAAAATAAAGTAGAAGAGTAAATAAAATAGATAATTGAAGAGATAGTTAAGTATGCTGAGCAAAAGTAAGAGATATTAAATGTGTTGATTTTTGTCATAAAGGGAAATGACTCAACTATAGTGGGACGACCAAAAAAGAAATTCGACTCAACTACAGTGGGATGGATGGAGTATTTAACTTCAGAGTTTCAACTATAGGATTAGTACTTTCCGGAGATTGTTTCTTCATCCCCAGATTCCACCTGTAATTTTGGAGACATGCTTCCAAATGATTTATCATTGAATAAGGACAGATGGCCCATCTCATGATTATATTGTTGGTTCTGGTGGCTTGAATCTCATGCTGGCTGAAGTGGTGGTAACACTCTTTGATTTTGATGTTGTGTCATGGGGATATCTTATCTGACCGAGTTATGGATTCACCTCTGGATATCTTAACTCTGTTTGGATAATTTTTGGCCGAGTTATGGATTCACCTCTTTAATTTTGGAGACATGCTTCCAAATGATTTATCATTGAATAAGGACAGATGGCCCATCTCATGATTATATTGTTGGTTCTGGTGGCTTGAATCTCATGCTGGCTGAAGTGGTGGTAACACTCTTTGATTTTGATGTTGTGTCATGGGGATATCTTATCTGACCGAGTTATGGATTCACCTCTGGATATTTGCAACTTGCCTATTCTAAGAAATTAAAGAGGCTGTTGTTTTCAATCATATTACTTAGTTGAGCTGTATTTGTTGAATGAGGTACCCTACGGCCTAGCCTTCCATCTCATTTTTTATTTATTTTTTCGATTCTGTTCATTACTTAAGAGTCATTTTTGTCCGAATCTTTTGTAGGACATCTACTTAAGTGACTATTCTGACATGATGTGGTAGTATATTTTTTAAGCGGAAAATCTTGCATTCTAGAACTGACATATGTGAGATAACTAATGCTCAGTATCACCTTTAGAAAATTTGCTGGTCGAATGTATTTCTTGTAAAATGTGTAATTTGGTTATGTAGCATTTCTCAGGCATGTTAAAGACTTGAAAATCAGAAAACTCTTTTGGCTGTGTAGTTTATGATCTTTGTTGGCCGCACAAATTTCTTTTTTGGCTGTGTAGTTTATTAACTTTTTGGCCGCACAAATTTTGTTTATTTATCTGGATCTAACTCTGTTTGGATAATTTTGTAATGTTGATTGTGCTAGCTTAATATTTCAGTTTTACACCCTCATATTTATCATTATGTTGGCTAGCTGTTGTTTATCAGTTTGTACTATGCAGATTACTGGAAGCGACAGCAATCCTGCGCACGCTCAGGTGACTTCCCTCATTGTTCTTGCTCGGCAATTCTTGGTTGGGATGATGGTGTTAGATACCTGGCAGTACTTCATGCACCGCTACATGCACCAAAACAAGTTCTTGTACAAGCACATCCATTCTCAACATCACCGGCTGGTTGTCCCTTATGCGTTTGGAGCTCTGTACAACCACCCTATTGAAGGCCTGCTTCTGGACACAGTAGGCGGTGCTCTATCCTTCCTGGTATCAGGCATGTCTCCTCGAGCTTCCATCTTCTTTTTTTCGTTTGCTACCCTCAAAACAGTCGATGATCACTGTGGGCTATGGCTACCGGGCAATCTCTTCCACCTTCTCTTTAGAAACAACTCTGCCTATCACGATATCCACCACCAGCTCTACGGCAATAAGTACAACTTTTCCCAGCCATTCCTTGTGATGTGGGATAGGATCCTCGGTACTTACATGCCGTATTCGCTTGAGAAGAATATCAACGGGGGCTTCGAAGCACGACCCTCAAAAGAATACAAGGAAGACTGATTTTAACAACAATCACTTGCTGTAACAATTTGTATCACTACAGGTTTTGTTTATTTTTTTGAATTGTTACGCCGGCATTGTTTAGTGATTATGTGCCGGCATTGTGTAGTGATTATGAGTGCTCTTTATATTCGTACATATACATATTCGATGTGCATGTACAACGATTAGCTCTTCTTAGACCATCCACAATGCCGCCCAGCCGAGCACCGGCGCTGGGCTGTTCGCTGGGCGGTCTATTGCAGTCGCCCAGCGGGCGAATGGAGAGAGAAACCGCGCAGCACTGGGCGGTCGCGTGGCGCTGGGCGGTCCGCTCGGCGCTATTGCAGCGCCCGGATCGCCCAGCGCACCGCCTAGCGCGAAATTTAAAATATTTTTTTTCCGAAACACTATATATATGCGCTTTGCTCGTCATTTTTATTCGCACCACTTGTTTTAACGAGTACTCTCTCTATCTTAATTTCTGTACAAGATCAACAAGGGAAATGGATCTCAACAACGAGCCTAGTTCCGGGAGTAGCGGGTCACAAACTCTGTCGATCCCCGTGGGAAGTGGATGGGGTCAGATGCCCGGGTACTACAACATGTACCCGTGGCAGCAGATGTATTCCGAGATGCCAACGGGGGGGAGTCCGCCGGGGGGGTTTCCGGCGATACCGGGGTGGGCACCCCCGGGATGGGCACCCGGGATGCAGATGATGCCCGGGGGGTACCGCCGACACAGGGGACTCCGGGGGTCGTACCGGCTACACAGTTGACTTCTGGGGGGTCCCCGGCGACGGCGGGGGATGTCTATCGCCCCAGTTTAGATTTTTCGACTGGTTCATCGCACACATCGACCCAAACGCCCTTGGGGTTTGATAGTTTCTCCTTAGATGACTTGGTATTTTTTTAATTATTGTACTTTTTTAAATTTTAATATTATTATTAAACTTTTCTCATATATGTCTCGTAAATTAAATTTCGTATATTGTGTGATTGTTAATTATTTCATTTTGTATATATTTGTTAATAGTGATGTGGATATTATGTGGCTAGGCTATGGCTGGGCTATTGCTGGGCTATTTGCTTGTTTTGATGATGTGGCAGAAGGATTTTTAGTGCTGATGATGTGGCAGTGGCTAGGCTATGGCTGAGCTATTGCTGGGCTATTCCTATTGTGGATGGTCTTAATATAAACATTTGAAGAATGGAAAAAGAAAAAAAACAGTATGTACTATTAATACTACTTAATTTTTATTATTCTTTGTTATGTGTAAATAGAATTGTTACTATTTACCGCATTCACAATAGCAAGGACTTCCCCATGGACTAGTACTAGGAGTCTAGGACTTTCCAAAAACACATTCTACCACGTCATAAGGACTTTTCATCCTACTGTCACATTACTAGGACTTCCCATTGCACAATAGTGGACTAGCACTAGGACATCCCAACAACACAATTTCACATTTTATATACAAAATTTAAATCCGGAATTAAAATTTCGACACGAATATGAAGAAAATGAGAACATTTTATATAAATAAATAAAAAACATAGATAATTAAAAAAAATACATAGTGAAATAAAAAAATACATAGTTCAAAGAGAAAATAATACAATGCAACAAAAAAACAACAATTTAAACAAAGTTTAGTAGGCCTTCATTTTCGACTATCGTTGTGCATGATATGAAGTGGAACGAGTCGGATATATAGAGTTGAAATATAAAAAAAAGTACAAAAAAAATTCAAAAAATGCTCTCGTCCGTCAAGGACCCACAATAGCGGACGACCGAGAAATCCGACGGACGAGAGGTCGTCCGTCTAGCTCGTCCTTCGCGCGTTCGTCCGCCCCAATAGTGGACGTCCCGGACGGACGACCCGCTCGCCGGTCGGACGTCCGTCGGGACGTCCACTATTGTGGATGCTCTTAGGGTGTTACAATATAATAGAGGCATCTCTATTTTTAGCAAAAGCTCATATAAATTTCTCTTGGTTTATTCTCTACTTTCCTCTCTTTTCAAATTTTCATTAATTTAATCTCTATTCATTTATCTATTTTATTTTCTTCCCTGACATTGTGTTAACATTTTCTATTGACGTTATTTGTCATCTGTTACTGTCAAATCTTAAAATCTAACGATTCAGATAATGGTTTAAAGTTTGTACTTTGTACAATATATAGAATTTGTATTTGATTACATTTCTATTCAATAAAATTGAGTTTATTAGCACTTTAAAAAATATATAAAATTTGTATTCAATTACATCTTCAACAATGTAAAATTGAGTGACTGAGGAAATAAAGAAGTTGCGTGGGCAAACTCTGTTTTATTTTTATTTTTAATTTTTTTCCCAAGCACGTTGAATCCACAATGCATTTTAATTTAGTAGTACAAATAAGTTCTTTGATTTCATTTGATATCTTTAATGTTTATTATCTTTTGCCTACATTGGAATAGTGTGATTTTGAAGTCTCCTATCACGACATAAGCAACATATTTAACTACGAGTTCTTGAAAACATATGGGAGTGATGATACTAAAAATGTCTACAGCTACCTTTATACTATTTCCAGAGGAGATACTGTCATGCTTAAATACAATAGAAGATCAAATATCCGGAAACATGTGAAGTAAATACTATAACATAACAAATTAATAAGACAAAATTTGAAGTGACATAAAGGAATCCAAAATGAGTTGATAATCATCAAATAGCCAAAAACTGGAAATCCTAATTAGTCAGATATCTCGACAAACCAAAAGGTGAAATTCAAAAGAAGCAAAAGAAAATTACTGATATCAAGCTTAACACTCACTATAGTTCCATGATTAAAAACTATCTCAGCACAGAAATCACACTTAGCTCTTGCCAGCAACCTTTTCCTTCAGCTTCTGTATCTTCAACACCTTCTTCACGATCTTTTGTTCTTCCACCAAGAAAGCTCTGATAATCCTACAAAATCAAATGCGAGACAAATATGAAACAGTTAGGCCTAAACTATAATTAATATGTGAAAGGAGGTAATCAAATGCAAGAACCAAAACTTGAACAAGTGAAAAGTAGTAACTAAATGTGAGAGACAACAAACCTTTCCCTCACAGCACCACCAGACAAAACACCACCATAGGCACGGTTCACAGTCCTCCTGTTTCTGGAGAGTCTAGACCTCTTGTACTCAGCAGGTCTCAAGTGAGGAATCTGATAGTAAACATCAAATATTGAGATCAATTGAACACAAACAAAAGCTTATCCTCATTTACAACACTTACTACACCATACATCACATAATTACAATTTTCCAACCTACTCAACTCTATTGTTTTCCAGAAAATGGTGCATTAATTAAACATTAGAGTATTTAATTTTTCATAACCAATTGTAAGTATCATCCACCACTACTTTGTGGGCAATAAGCCAGCTAAGTTCATACTTGCATAACTATAATCCCCCTAGTTAAAAGGTATGCAACTCAGATTCTGTTTATTTTCTCATATCTTTCCTAATAAAAATTCTACTTTGTCAACATGCTTCACTAAACCTATAATGAGCAATACAGCAAACTAAACAAGATTTAACATTAGCAAAATAATGGGTTGGTATATTAATAAATTGCAATGATAATTTGTAAGAGGCCATTTCACTAAACATCAATCAATTAGGAAGCAGGTCGTAAAGGCGATTCATTTACAGGTGGAAGTAAGTAATCATCAAGCCATTCATCAAAAGCAACTCAATAGTATAAGTGAACGCAATTGGTTAAAGGGCAAAAACACTAAAGAAAAATGTTACATACTCCACTAATAAATTAGGGGCAAACACTAAAAATTAGATGTTACTGTTCCCTGTCAAAACATAGACCACCATGGCAAGCAATAAAATGCAGTCAATTAGATTATTTTTAGTAATCAAAAGCTACAATTTCACAAACAACTATAATCGAATCTCACAAACTACTTTAACAAAGAAACAATAAATAAAATAAAAAATTAAGCTATGCTTACCCCTTGGATTCTCTTGCCAGTAACGGGACACTTAGGGCCGCTTGCCCTCTTCTTCGTTGTCTGGTAAACTAGCTTTCCCCCTAAATTTCACACACAAAGCATACTCAATCAATTCATGAATCCAAATAAATCGGTTAAAACTAAAAACATAAAAAAACAATCAACGATTCCTTGAATCAATCTGAACAGCAAATCGGAAAAAAAAAATAGAGCGAGAAGATTGTACACACCGGGAGTCTTGACGACCCGGTGCTGGTTGGACTTGGTGGCATAGCTGTGGCGCTTCCTGTAGGTGAGCCGCTGCACCATTTTTGGTAGTGTATGAGTTGCAGAGAGTGGCTGTGGAGGAGGATGAGGAAATGAAGAGAGATGAGTATTTAAGCTGCAGCCCTAGTTTCTAGGGTTCAGATTTTCCTTTGAAATCCACGGCTCAGATTCTCTGTTGTGTAACGGGCTGGCTGTCATTCCGTTTTCAAAAGCCCAATGCTCAATAATTAATTCCCAATTTCTACGCCCTTTTTCTTAGGCCCGCTTTATTTTCACTTCTTTTTTGACGGTAAGGGTTCCATAAGGAAAAGAGTTTATAATTATTTTCAGCATTTAATTTTAGATTTTTATTAGTTTATAATTGGTTCTTAGAATTGATTATCCATGATTTGGGATAAAAAAATACCGAAATATCAATATACCATACTTATTGTATTTAAAACCAAATTTTGTATGGTATAATACCTTACTAAATAACTTTGATATGATAACAATATCAATTATTTTTACTGCATTATATCAAAAATTCAATATATATTGTAATTTTGATATATTGTACTTCCTCTGTCTGTTATTAGGAGTCTCATTTGTTGGCAGCACGGAATTTAAGAAATGTTAAGAAAAGTTGGCGAAAAAGGTTAGTGGAATGAGTCTCACTTATATGGGAGTGAAATGAGTTAGTGGAATATGAGACTCTATTACCATTTATGGTAAATATGAATCGGATTCATTGAGAGACTAAAATGCAAAAACGAGATTCCTATTCACGGACGGAGAGAGTAGTATATATCGACGTCAGTATATATCAACTATATGATATATATATATATATATAGGGTCTCTTTATATGCACAACACATCCTTAGTGTAGAACTAGAGACTAAATATTGGCCAATAGATTTAAATTTAATGGCTAAGATTAAAGCTACCGCACGTTAATTCCGTATTTCATCCTTTGAATTAATTAGTTCAGCCATGGGTAGCTTAGTCATTTTTTATATGAGTCAAATAGGGTAAAATTGTTTTTGGCGTAAATCAAGGGAGTATGAATTAGGGTAAAACAAAAACTCGCCCCATTCCCACTTCCTGCTCAACGCTTCAACCTCCCCCTCCCCCAATTCTCTTCTCCCCAACTCGGCGTGGTGGTCCAATAGTTTGATTCATTCCTTCCGTCGTCATTCTCAACCCCGGCTATCTGTCTAATTTCAACATGGCGGACACAAGACGCGGAAAATTGAACGGTAATTGTTGTCTTCATCGATTTTTACAGTCTACGAAAATCCTACAAACTAATCTCTAACATTTTGGTTGTAGATGAGTGGATGTTGCATTCCAGAACTTCAGCCGGTGTGGGTGAGTTCAATTCCTTAGTTAATTTAGTTTAGATTTTGGTTTTTCTAATTCTCGTTTTGCTTAAATAAGTTCAGGGCATGCGGTAATTTAGTTCATCCTTTATGTTTTCCGATTCTCGTTTTACTTAAGCCTTGTACCATTGTCTTCTTTTGGAAAAAGTTAACGAGGACGCCTTCCTAACCAAACCGAGGTCCACCCCAATCCCGATGGAACCAAACCGTTCGGGTGAGCTATCCCAATTCTGGAAATTTAATTTTGTTCACATTTTTTCGTTTGATTAGTTGATTAAATTTTTTTGTTTTTCATTCAGTCTTGGGTGAATTTATCAGATGAAGTATTTTCGACTGAATTTATCAAGTTATAAGATGAAGTATATTCAACATCGGCTGAAATATTTTTCGATTGTATGATGCTCCGGATTCTGTTTGTGGCTTGCTGTAACTGAATTCTGTTTGTGGTCTGCTGTAACTTAACTTGTATGATTATTTCAACCATAAAAAAATTGATTACATACTCTTATTTTCATTCAAGAGTCAAAGATGCTTGTGTTGTATCTGAGTTTGTGAACAGATATGGAGTCATAGATGCTTCTGTGTTATCTGTTGTTATGTTGTATCTATTGTATATGAATTTGGTCAGGGTTATAAGAAATTATATCATAAGATAAAGTTATCTGTTTTAGGATTGTTCAAATTTGTTCATTTTAACCGAAATGTTTCTGTTTCTCGGGTGGATTTATTTCATTATAAGATGAAGAAAAGTGATTACAAGATTAACTGATTCCATACTTTAATTTCTAATTTCTATTCATGCTTTAGTTTATTTTGTGGTGAGTTCTGATTTTTTTTTTTGTTCGTTTCAATTATAAAGATGGTTATGTAGTTGGAATTTGGTCTTTGGTGAAGTGTAGATGTATTTTGGTAATGATATAATTGAACACAGGTAAAACAACAATTGCTTGTGCAAAACTTGGGGGTGGGCAATCCAGTAGGCGTGACCCTAGAGTGCCGCACGTGTTTGAGGAAACGACTAGAAAGAAAAATTGATTGTTGTCTTTGGATCACATTCTACGATAATTCAATTGATGTCTATAATATTTTTTACAGTTTTGGTTCAGATTTTTGGATTTCAAGAAAGTTATTCAAGAGATGAGTGATTACGGTATAAGATGAAATGACTATGGTATAATATGAAGTTACTACTTTATTAGATGCAGTGATTTGATTCATATTTGGTTTGTTTCAAATTTGATTATTTTTTGGGAAGGTACAAATTAGAATATGAAGTTATTACATTAATAAATTAAGTAATATGAGTATAAGATGAATTGTTACATTTTAAAATGTAATGCTTTCTTTCAAATTTGAGTCATTTTTATTTTTGATTCATTTTTCGGGGAGTTCATATTTGATTCAACTTAACTGGTGTGTTTTCAAGGCTCAGTTGAAATTATAACATTATAAGATGAAGTGGTTACAATATTTGATGAAGTTATAACCTTATAAGATGTAGTGATTTGTTTCATATTTGGTTCATTTGAAATTGGGTTCATTTTTTTGGATGAAGTTATAACATTATAGGATGAAGTTATAAAAGTATAAGATGCAGATATAATATTATATAAAAAATAGCTTCGGAATAACAATGCAAAAAACATAATTATATAGTGTAATTCAAAAACACATTAAATTAATTGGAAAAGATGAATGGCATCAATTTTTATAAAAGTGTTAATTCATTGCCATTCCAGAGAATATAAAAGTAATAGTATAACATTGAAACAGAATATATAAAATCTTCATCATGTATGTAAAACGATGCATCACACTGAAAATGTAGTTCAACTACTTTAAAATTAAAGAAGTTCAAAAACTGAAAAATTACATCTAAAATTGATTTAAGATCAAAATTGACTCGCGACTCACGATCACAATTGAGTCAAACAACGAGCCTATCATACGTGGCATTAGGGATCTTGAACTACTTTTTTCTGCTTCTCCTTTAACCTTTTGTGATTCCTTGCATCATGACCAAACATTATGGAAAATCAGTCGTTGCTTGTAAGATGCTTAAAACTACTATAATAATAATAAAAAAGATAATCGTATCACTGCTCCTATAAAACGGTTGATCGCAAAATATAACAAGTTCATTACTAAAACAAAACAATTCATCCCAAATGATAATCAGTTCATTACTCGAACAAAACACATAATCAGTAATCATTCGACATTCATAACAATCAAACACATAAATTACTAGATATATAAACTGTTACAATTTGACATTCAAAAATCAAACAAAATCATTGAATTTATTGAATACATTACTCACTAAAATAAGTAGTTGAATACATTAATCATTCGATAAAGCTGTCGTCGACCACGTAGCATAACAGATACATCAAGAAACGATAGAACTAACTAGGATCGCTTGATTCTTCAGAATCTATTGTAACTCATCAAATATCGTTCCCTGAGGCTCTTGATTAATCTCGGTAGAAGCATGTCCATTCGCTGCTTCATGTGTAAAATCAGTCGTCGGAGAAAGATCAATCAAGGTGCATTGACGTATTAGTAAAATCATCTCTACGCGTTTGGGGTGCTTGAATGTTCCATTGCAGCAAACCAAAGTATTTAGTTATGAAGATTAAAAATGGGTTTGCCCTGGTTCTAGCGATGGAATGGAAATGCACATTTAATTGAGAACAAGAGATTGCAGTTTCATCGTATACAAATCTCTACCATATTTACGTGACTTGAATTAAGGAAGAAATGATAACTGCCAAAGTTGGAATTACAAAACAATCCCCCAGCTTTGATTTTTGAATTAAATGAATGGAAATATGTAATATTTGATATTAAATGCTTGAATTAATTATGACCACAAGATTATAAAAATATGTGGACAAGATTCAGTCTCTAGTTCGGTCATTAAAAATAGTTCGACATCGAATACAATCCTATATATATATTGGGGTGCATTATTATGATAACCCTAATTTCCGTAATAACCCTATAACTAAATCTGGACCACACATTTTTAAAATCATGTGGTCTAGATTCAAACTTAGATTTACTTCATAAAAAAAAGTGCGGGGGTAAATATGTCATTTCGCTCATGATAAAATTTATGTATCCAAATTTCGCTCATTTAATTTCTGAATTTCGTTCATTTTATCATTTTATCAGTCAGTCAAAAGTATCATTTTATCAACTCAGAGTATCATTCTATCCGGCAAAACTATCATTCTATGCAATAAACCTAACAGATATCATTTTATCATTTTATCAGTCAGTCAAAAGTATCATTTTATCAACTCAGAGTATCATTCTATCTGGCAAAACTATCATTCTATGAAATAAACCTATCATTTAATCACAAAGCAGTAAACGTATCATTTTATCAACTTAGAGTATCATTTTTATAAGGTTACTGTCATTTTATCCGCTTAGATTATCATTTTATCAGGTAAAAGTATCATTTTATTAAACAAAAATGTCATTTTATGCACCAAAAATACCTATCATTCTATCGGCTGAAAGTATCATTCTACCCGGCAAAACTATCATTCTATCGGCTGAAAGTATCATTCTATCCGGGAAAACTATCATTTTATGTAGCAAACCTAACATTTATAAGCTAAAAGTATCATTTTATCAACTCAGAGTATCATTCTATCCGGAAAAATAACATTCTATGCAATAAACCTAACATATATCATTTTATCATTTTATCAGTCAGTCAAATCAGAGTATCATTCTATCCGGCAAAACTATCATTCTATGCAATAAACCTATCATTTTATCATAAAGCAGTAAACGTATCATTTTATCAACTCAGAGTATCATTTTTATAAGGTTACTGTCATTTTATCCGCTTAGATTATCATTTTATCAGGTAAAAGTATCATTTTATTAAACAAAAATGTCATTTTATACACCAGAGTATCATTCTATCGGCAAAAGTATCATTTTATCAACTCAGAATATCATTCTATGAACCAAAACTATCATTTTAAGCAGTAAACCTAAAATTTATAAGCCAAAATTATCATTTTATCAAGTGCAACTATAATTTTATCAAGTCTAACTATCATTTTACCTTGTGAAGCTATCATTTTATCCCCTCAAACTATCATTTTATACCCTGAAACTATCATTTTATCCCCTGAAAATGATATTTTATCCCCTAAAACCATCATTTTATCAAGTGCAACTATTATTTTAGCCCCTGAAACTATATAAGCTGACACTTTAACCTGATAAAATGATATTCTAAGCGGATAAAATGACAGTAACCTTATAAAATGATATATAAGCTGAAGAAATGACATATAAGCTGATAAAATGATACTTTAACGTGACAAAATGTCTTACAAGTTACTATTACAACTACAACCTATCTTTACGGGGTTCAAATTCTCTAATCATCTTTTCAACATTGATTTCCCCTTTTTTCCTATCATTCTGAAACTTCTGCTGTATCATTGAAAATGTCTCAAAAGCCTTCTTGTTAGTTTCTCCAACAAGCAATGCTTCAGTATATTTAGCACGAAGTTTTATGAAAGCCTCTGTCCCGTTCTTCGCTAAACCTGAATTCCAGTTACGAACTGGACCACCCATGTAAGTCTCCATGTGGCACATCACATAAACTCCACAGTCAACTTTATTTGTATCGTTCTGGCATGGTAGAGTCATGTATCTGATTTTTGACGTTTTGACAATACTCTCCATTGTTGGATTAACACCATTTCCAAGATAAATTCGGAAGAAATTTTTCTATTCAAATAACACAAAACATACATGAGGTTGATTAAAAATGATATTATGTTTTGGTACTAAATGATATTGAATGCATTTAACTAAACATACCAGTATAGTTGGTGCACCTCCATATTTCTGCTTTATCACCTCTTCAGTAACCAGAGCATTGTCAATCACATCCAGCATTTGAATTTTGAGATTGAAGCACATGATATAAAAATGATCGTGCGCTCATATCGGAAAGAATATCTAATTTTCAAAACATTATATACAAATGTCATTTTCAAAAATATAGGTACGTTGTTCTGTAATGTATATCTCATTATGACTTACCATGTCATAATTTTCCCATTTGAAATCTTCAATCTTTGACACAAATTCATTTAACGCTGTGCAGAATTTTTCCTGAGCCTCGGCTTGAGTCCAATCAGGTTTCCTCGTAGCAATATTGTATACCTGTCATGTTTACATTTTTGTAAATAAATTTAAATTTTAATGTAACGCTATTACTTATTTACCCGTTTACTGTACCGTAGGTGTGGTGTTGATGAAAAAACGACTCGGAGATGCATTTGATTTGAATTTTTCATTGTAGTTGAGGTACACAGCCCATGCATCTATGATGTTGATACTGACGTACGTACGTGGAGCAAGGGTGTGGAAATCAATCTTGAACATGCTGATCATGTCGTTCTCATAAACCATCTCATAACTGATCTCAAAATCATATTTAGTGTTAGTTAAAAGAATTTAATAAGAATATAATTAAGTAATTCAAAACTTACAGTTCGCTTTCTTCATGTGTCATCAACCAGTACATAATTTCCTTGTCTTCTTAATTTAGTTTTCCTTTTATATTTACTGCCCTGACATTGTAGGGAGAGCACAGTGCTTCAACAATTTTCTTTGTTATTCTGGGCACTTTCTCCTTTTCAACTGCAGGTTCTTGGGAAACCTTCTTCTTCCCTTTGGCCTTTTTCAAAACATCTTCTCTGTCTTTTAAAACTTCATTATCTCCGGTTTCACCATGTATATCCTCCATGACAGTGGATATTATGGCACATGCTCTTTCGTCCTTTCAATCAAAAATATAAATTGTTATTGACATAAGGGATATTATTTTACCCAATGGAACTCATATTATCATTTTATCAGCCAAAAATCTAAAGCTATCATTATGAAACAAAAATTTCATTTTATCACTGAACCTATCATTTTACCCACAGAAACTATCATTTTATTCCAAAGAAACTATCATTTTATCATTTCATGCAAAAGTATCATTTTATCATTTGAAACTATCATTTTATGATGCAAAAGTATCATTTTATCAATGAACCCTATCATTTTACCCACTGAAACTATCATTTTATGCAAAAGTATCATTTTATCATTTGAAACTATCATTTTATCCTCTTACACTATCATTTTATGATGCAAAAGTATTATTTTTCAAATAAAACAGAGCAACCAAAAAACATCATCAAACCTATATCATCTTAACCATATAAACAACCATTTTATGTACTTAAACTATCATTTTTAAAAGTTACCTCAAATTCATCATTGAGAGACAATTCAACTTCTTTCTCTGGAACTTTTTCCTTCTTTTCTTGAGCTGCTTTATTAACCATTTCCTTCTCTGGAAGTTTTTTCTTCTCTATATCCTTTTCCCGATTAAAATTTGGATTCTCATCAGGAGTCTGGTCATATTCGGGTATCAGAGTGAATGTAGGGAACTCATCCCTATTTTTCAGTATATAAGTCCTCTCAGCAGCTTTAGTAAGTTCAATCATGATATCGATAAATTCAGGATCATCAATATCATCATTGCTCATAGCATTTGACATTGATTTCTGACTTTCTGTGACACTCTGCATACATTCCTCTCTCATTCCCATTGCATTTCTTGTTGTGTCACAGATAACCTTAAAGCTATTAAAATTCCTGATTTCACCTGGCGCTGCTTCAAGGACATCAAGAATTTTCGACATTGAGTTTTTACACTCCCTGGCAGCCTCCTTCCATTGATCTATGAAAGTCTTTTGTTGACTTCCACGGGTTGTCCCCTCTTTGTCCTGATCTTTCATCTCCAATGATTGTACATCTTCAGGTACATCATCTTCAGATTCAGATTCATCATCTTCATCGTTCTCTTCATGTTGTTGCTTTTTATATCGGTCATACTTATGATCGAGACCAAACTCTGAAGCACTCATTTATGCTCTTTGCCTTTCTTTCAGCAGTTTGGCAGTCCAACCCTTATCTGTTGGATAGCATCTTGGCACCATTTTTTTTGAAACACAATTCTGTCGACGTAACAGGCCTACATTAACAAAAACTAAATATTAGTTTTTCTGTAAATAGATTCATAGACAATGGAAAAAAATATATTCTTACCACTACAAAGATGACTGGTCCGGTAAATATCTTTCTTGTGTTATTTTTCCATCGCTTTTGTGTTTCAAGCAATTTGGATATGACATAGCCACACCAATTGTATTCTTTGATCTTTTCCACTTCAGCTATGTAATCAAAAACTTGTGGGCTCAGATTTCCATCAGCAGGGGTGTTGATCAAGGCATACTCAACCAGAATCATAAAATTCAATTTGAACCAGTCACCACCTTCTTCGTCTTTCATCATCTGTCCTACAACATAACCTGGAACCATATTTTTTTCTCCACCTTTACAGAATCTAGCAATTTCACTTTTAATGTTGATATTTTTCTGAAATTTGTTCCTACTCATAAGTAAAGGTCCAATAGGGAACCCAAGAGTAATATGAACATCTTCATCATCTAAAAATAGTGATTCCCCGCTGTTCAATTTAATTGAACAACTATTATGGTTAAAGTTGTAAATCAGATAATAAGCCAATGATCTTGGGAAACTTCTTATTTTGAAGTGTAGGAGTGCGCCAAACCCAATCTCTCTAACAGCTCTTCTTTGATTCTTGTTTAGAGAATCGAGCATGTTAACGAAGAAGTCAGTATTCCTTCTTCCTGCCAAGGTCGGTGAGTCAATGTTTGTATCATCTTGAAGAACTATTTTCTTCCCCTTCTTTGCAGCTGCCTTCTTCTTACTTGCATCATCATTCTTTCTTTTCTTGTTATTTTTTATACTTTCTATTTCATCAGCCAATATTCTATCATCAACAGCAGCAGCAGCATAACCTAATACACAAAAGATTTCAGTGTGTTAAGCGGTTTATGTCATTATATTAAGTCAAAGTATCATTTTATCCCCAGAAACTATAATTTTACCCCCTGAAACTATCATTTTATCAAGTGCAACTAGTAAGTTTATCATTTTACCTACTGAAACTATCATTTTATTCCAAGAAACTATCATTTTATCATTTTATGCAAAAGTATCATTTTATCACTGAACCTATCATTTTACACACTGAAACTGTCATTTTATCCCCTGAAACTATCATTTTATCAAGTGCAACTATCATTTTACCTTCTGAAACTATCATTTTCAATGTAGAGATTTATCATTAATAAACAAAAGATTTATCATTTTACCTTCTGAAACCATCACTACTTGTCTATCATCATGATCAGCACCAGCATCAGGAATGTTTGTTCCTAATACACAAAAGATTTCAGTGTGTTAAACGATTTATGTCATTATATAAAGTAAAAGTATCATTTTATCCACTGAAACTATCATTTTATCCCCTAAAACCATCATTTTATGAAGTGCAACTATAATTTTATAAAGTGCAACTAGTAAGTTTATTATTTTACCAACTGAAACTATCATTTTATTCCCAGAAACTATCATTTTATCATTGGAAAAGTATCATTTTATCACTGAACCTATCATTTTATCATCTGAAACTATCATTTTATCCCCTGAAACTATCATTTTATCCCATGAAACCATCATTTTATCAAGTGCAACTATAATTTTATCCCCTGAAACTATCATTTTCAATTTAGAGATTTATCATTAATACACAAAAGATTTATCATTTTACCTTCTGAAATCATCATTAAGAGTGTAACATCATCATCAGCAACAACATCAGGAATGTTGTTTCCTAATACACAAAAGATTTCAGCGTGTTAAACGATTTATGTCATTATATAAAGTCAAAGTATCATTTTAGCACCTGAAACTATGATTTTATCACATTAAACTATCATTTTATCACCTGAAAATATCATTTTATCACCTGAAAATATCATTTTATCTTCTGAAACTATCATTTTATCACCTAAATTTCAATGACTTCAAAACAGGAGAGAGAGCAAAACTTGTCACTTAAGGTCAGGAGGTTAGAACAAAACACTACTCACAAAATTAGTACTCATATAAACTTCTTCGAATCTGCATTACTGCCGCATACATTTTTTTAAACCAAAGCGTTTTAATAAGGTCATGAGGTTAGGATATGGCTGTAGATACTGATAAACTAAAGGATCTCAACTATTCGCTTTATCAATATGAGTTTTACCACTATAGTCACACATTTGCTATAGACACTGATAAACTTCTTCGAATAAATCGCTGATTTAGAATGTAAAAATCGCTGAGTTAGGATATAGAACAAGGTATGAAGTAAATTCGAAGTAATTTCATCATGCTGTCATATGTAACTCTAAATCTACACTAAAAAACTATAGAATCTAAAAAAAAAGAGAATCGCAGGCAAAATGATAAAATCGAGCAAAAACAAAAGTAAAATAAGCAAAAAACTTCATCCAACCTTTCTTCGTTGATGCTTGAGCGTTTTCCGACGTCATATTACAGAATTTGGATGGATTTACCTTCGAAACTGAAACTACGGTTTGAATGCGATCGGAGAGTTTGGAAGCGATTCGGAGGGTTTGGAAGCGATTCGAAGGGTTTGAGTGTCAGAGAAATCAAATTTAGCGTCTAGTTCATGTTTTCTATCGACGCTCCAATTTGAAAACGAAATGACAATTTTGCCCTCATATATTTCTATCGGCTGCAAGTATCATTTTATCATTTTATAGGTTAGAAATATGATGTTATCTTCTGCAAGTAACATTTATCATTTTATAAACTCAGAGTATCATTCTATCCGTCAAAACTATCATTTTATACAGTAAACCTAAAATACCATTTCTTCAGCTTATATATCATTTTATAAGGTTGCTGTCATTTTATCCACTTATATTATCATTTTATCAGGTTAAAGTATCATTTTATCGGCTGTAAGTATCATTTTGTCATTTTATAGGATATAAATATCATTTTATCTGCTGCGAGTAACATTTATCATTTTATAAACTCAGAGTATCATTCTATCCGACAAAACTCTTATTTTGTCAACTCAGAGTATCATTCTATCGGCAAAAGTATCATTTTATCAACTCAGAGTATCATTCTATCAAGCAAAACTATCATTTTATCTATCATTTTATTGGCTGAAAGTATCATTTTATCGGCTGAAAGTATCATTTTATATCAAATGGCTTCAATCTGTCTTCTCATTGACTCTACCACAATTTCTTGAATCATGACGACCCATCTCATGACATTTACCACACCGTCGTAGAGGCTTATTTGCTTTCTTTATTGCACTATCCCTCTTTGATACTTTGTCACTAGCTGATCCTTTGGTTCTAACAACGTCTGGAGGATGTACATCAATTACATCATGTACTGCCATTCCATAAAATTCCTCAACCATCTTTTTCTTTTCAATGACTGAAGGTATTGCACAATTTCCAAATATATGCTCTTCCAAATCATCAAGACCAGCACATAACAAAGACAGATGATCCATACTTCCCTCAGACTTTTGGACTAATCGATAAAAGTTAGAGAACAACTTTTTCTTAACTTCCTGCTTTTCATCCAAATCTGCAAGGTAAAAGATAACATTATTACAATAAATGCTATCATTTCTCTGACTGAAAAAATAGAGTTTTTACAAATAAGGTTAAAAATGGAGCACACGTTCAAATGGTTTTATCTCCTCAGATGGTAGACCACGTGCTGCCTTTAGTAAAGAGCTCTTCAACCACCTTCGACCAAAATATTTCTCAGGAATGAGATTAGCAGACTTATTCTTCAACAAAGAAAATATATGAGAGCATAACAAACCAATTATGGAAAACTTCTTACAACTACAGTCGAATGTGTCTTGCTTACAATCATACTTAACATCCCATGTTCTACCATATTGGTCCTTGACCTTATGCATCTTGATGTTATCCTCAACAGTTATCGAAACAATCTCACATACCATACTTATTTCCTGTTGTACATGTTTGAAAATATTATCAGTGTAGATTGTAGATGCATGCTTCTCAATAGGCAATTGGGTTGACAAATCAGGAATAGTTGAGTAATCCAAGTAGTTCAATCGTGAATTGGCATTCCTTTGATCTCCAACAGCACAGTTAAAGAAATTCATGAACTGTACAAGATTTGCACGAGGCTTTGTGTAGTTTTTTAAAAAGCTATTCTCTGATTCAGACATCGATGTAGTCCTAAGAAGCGACCCCATGGGAAAATCTCGAAAATAAGCAGGAACCCAGAATTCTCTATCTTCAAACATCGATCCAAACCAGTGGACGTCTTCTAATCTATACCGTTCCATAATATCATTCCATATTATATCAAACTCATCAGGCTCTAACAAATCAGACTAAACACATGCATTAAACTCTTTTTTGAAATCTTCACTACCAAGCAGGGATTTGGGCAACTTATCGGACACCTTAACCATAATATGCCACATGCACCATCGGTGCCTTGTTTGTAAAAGTACTTGTTGAACAGCAAGTTTCATTCCCCTAATCTTGATCAGTGATAATCATTTTGGGTGCAACCCCATACATCGAACAAAACAGCCAAACAACCAAGAATATGAGTCTCTGCCTTCACTTGATAACAATCCAGCTCCAAATGTAACTGCTCTGGAATGGTTATCTTTTCCAGTGAATGGAGCAAAAATCATGCAATACCTTCAAAACATAACATAAAACTGAGTTATATTTTCATGCATACAGAAAAGTATCAGTTTATCAGCTATGACTATCATTTTATCAGCAAAAAGTATCATTGTATCCACTGAAATATAATTGTATCAGCAAAAAGTATCATTGTATCAGCAAGAAGTATCATTGTATCAGCAAAAAGTATCATTTTAGGTCTTTTAGCAACAAAAGTAATATACATGTTAGTGTTGTATGTTGAATCAAATGAAATTACATCTCCAAACATATGATAATTTCGTCTTGAAATAGCATCAGCCCAGAAGAGTTTAGTTACCTTTCCATGAGATCATACCTCAATTTCATAATAGAAGGCATCAGATAATTCCTTTTGAGAACACATATAATCAAAAATCATTTGAGCATCTGAACCATCAATATTGGACATAATATCACGATAACCATTTCTAATATCAATAATATCACATCCAACATTTTCAGGTCCACCCATTATCTCCTTCAAAAGTTTGAATGTTTGAGTGGGACCAATATTACACCTGCCACAATCCTCCATAAAACTTCGATGGATAGGATCCAGACTGCGATTGGCCGTCATAAAATGCCTATGCTCATCCGCAACCATTAAGTGATTATGATACTCAACAAACTGATAAACCTCATACCCGCTGCTAATACCATCTGAAAAATATCTCAAGTTGAGCTTAGCAAGACATTCACACCTAAACGACCGACACCTACGCCTCTTAACAGACACTTCAGTTGATTTTGATGCATGACCAGGTATAAAACTCTTAGAGCCTTGTCTGCTGCAAGCCAAATACTGCCACTTAATAATACCATGAACTGATTTGTTGCCCAGTTTACGAATGTCAAAACCAACTGAACGAGCATAGTGTTCATAGAAACCAGATGCTTCTACTAATGTATTGAATTTCATACCAATCATTGGCTTCAAAGCATCATCACAAACAGGAATGTACAAACCTACAAATCAGTAAAAGTATCATTTTATCAACTCAGAGTATTATTTTATCAGGAAAATCTATCATCAGAAACTATCATTTTATCAGTTTTATGTCATTTTGACAGTTTTATGTTACTTTGTCACGTTAAAGTATCATTTTATCAGCTTATATGCAATTTCATCAGCTAAACTATCATTTTTATAAGCTTATTGTCATTTTATCCGCTTAGATTATCATTTTATCAGGTAAAAATATCATTTTATTAAACAAAAATGTCATTTTATACACCAAAAATATTTATCATTCTATCGGCTGAAAGTATCATTCTACCCGGCAAAACTATCATTCTATCGGCTGAAAGTATCATTCTATCCGGCAAAACTATCATTTTATCAGTTTTATGTCATTTTGTCACGTTAAAGTATCATTTTATCAGCTTATATGCAATTTCTTCAGCTAAACTATCATTTTTATGAGCTTACTGTCATTTTATCCGCTTAGATTATCATTTTATCTGGTAAAAGTATCATTTTATTAAACAAAAATGTCATTTTATACACCAAAAATACCTATCATTCTATCGGCTGAAAGTATCATTCTACCCGGCAAAACTATCATTCTATCGGCTGAAAGTATCATTCTATCCGGCAAAACTATCATTTTATCAGTTTTATGTCATTTTGTCACGTTAAAGTATCATTTTATCAGGTTATATGCAATTTCTTCAGCTAAACTATCATTTTTATAAGCTTACTGTCATTTTATCCGCTTAGATTATCATTTTATCAGGTTAAAGTATCATTTTATTAAAAAAAATGTCATTTTATACACAAAAAAACTATCAACTCAGAATATCATTGTATCCGGCAAAACTATCATTTTATGATGCAAACCTAAAATTTATAAGCCAAAACTATCATCTTAACACAAAAACGGCAATACATAATTTAATTAAATAAGAATTTCAGTACATCAGAAACATAAACCAATCGACAGCTAATATTCATCAAAAATCAAATTCAATACATGAATCAAAACAATCAATAAAATAAAATATGAACACAATCAATAAGCTAAATAATAGATAATGATTGTTACCTTCGTTATTTGCTACGTTCTCCATCGAAGCAAATTCTGACAGCTATTGAACAGATAATCAATGAAAATCTGGAGATTATGGAATAATGAACCAAATCGGAAGGAAATCTGGAGTCTATTGAAATAATCGGAAGGAAATCTCTATGGAAATAATCGGAATGAAATCTGGAGTCTATGGAAATAATCGGAAGGAAATCTGGAGATTATGGAAATCTGAAACCAAATCGCGGAGAATAGGAAAGAATCGAACTGAGAAAGAGAGAAAGAATGGAGCGAAATTCAGAAATTTAAATGAGCGAAATGACATATTTACCCCCACGCATTTTTTTATGAAGTAAATCTAAATTTGAATCACAACCACAATATTAGAAAATGTGTAGTTCAGATTTGGTTATATGGTTATTACGATATTTAGGGGTTATCATATGATCACAACTCTATATATATATATATACTAAATATTATATTATCTAGCTAATTTATAAAAAAGTCTAACCTAAAATGCAAGTGCACATCCATCGTTTATATATGGTTGCTCCAGGCGTACCGAATATTATAAAAGTTTGGCAATTTACATATACGTCCATTTTGAGATTTAGGTTTAGCCAGCAGCTAATTCACTATGTACCCTCTTCGCAGAATATGAAACTCGATATAACAATTCTCACCAAGTAAGCTCTTCCAGTGCTCCCATGTGTGGTTTTGGATTCGCTACAAATTATAAAAATATGGTTGATCCAGACGTAGAAGCACAATCACAAGATCTACATGGTAGTACTAGTAGAACTAAAGCTACTAGATGATTAGATATGTACTTGGAATCGCGTTATATTTTTCGAGATGCATGTCCTCTAGCCAACAATTGACGCCATTCAATGGAGGTAAACACATAAGAAAGAGTTTTTGAAACTCGCAATAATACCAATGATATTTTAGCTATTGACCAAGCTTTTAGTATCGACGGTTATGTCTTAGACGACAAAAGGAGTAAACTATCTGTCAAAAATATGGAAGCAAGTCAAGCAACTATGTTACTCGATGATTGGGACAAAAGCAGACATGTGAAAATAAGAGCCAGATTGGAACACTCATGGAGAGTGATGGCGAAGAGTCATCGATGAGGAGGTAGGACCCATCGAACTATGACGATGAGTTGCGAGTATAATCGAGACGAATATGTAAGCCACATAAGAGAACTATGTAGGCATTGATTCCTCATATAGATTATGGATACGTAGACAACTTAACTTAAATCTAAAAAGTCTAACGGTAAAATTTCAATTTGAGGTCAAACCCTTTTCAATTTTTTTTTCTCATTTTGTGTTTTTGAACTACATTGGTTGTTGAAACTTGTAAATTGTACTCTAATGTATATATTGTACAACTCTAATTCAATAAAATTGCAATTTTTCTTCCTTATTGACTTTGTCTTCAATTTAATTTACGTGTTGTCATGTTTAAATTTAAAAAATTCAACAAACCTAAGTCATAACTAAAACCATTAAAAGCCGCCAACAACCGCCAACTTCAAACCGAAAACTGGAACCGCCAAAAACAATGGGGAGCCTGTTGTGATTAAAACACAGCAGGGCCTGCTGTGGTGGAAAACGACATCGTCTCATCCCTTTAAAATGATGGCGTTTTATTTAATCTCCAAATCTTCCACCAAATAAACAACGTAGATACAACTGTGGTAGAAAACGGCGTCGTCTCCTCCCTTTAAAACGATGGCGTTTTATTTAGTCTCCAAATCTTCCACCAAATAAAAAACGTGGATACACTTTCTTTCTTCTAAGTTCTAACTCTTTATGGACATAGAAATTGTATATATTTTGCATTCTCTATCCTTGTGTTTCTTCATACAAACAAGGATGATCGAAGGCATCAAAATAATCTCTTCAAAACCTATCAATTGCTCGATGAAATGATTAAGAGATAAGATATTTATTTGGAGTTGAGTTGGGAGATTGAAAACATGGTGATGTATTCAAAATCCCAATTTTGATCTTAGCAACTTAAATTTTACTTCATATATCTTGCTTTATTATCTATTTGTGGATCTTTGTATCTAATAAGTGTTTGATGAGTATGAAATAGTTTTGACATCTTATGTATTGTAGATAAGATTGGATGCTGATATACTTAGCATTAGTTTAGTTTTTTAATAAGTTTTTGATGAACATAAATATCTTTGATAGCTAATGCATTGTAGATAATATTTGCTGATATAGTTAATAGTAGTTCAAATTTTCAACAATAAGGCATCAACAATGATGTCTATGGCAAGGACAAAAGGAATACCTCTTTAAACTAAAAATAATTTGATAAAAATATTGGCAAATATAATCAGATAAAAAAAATCCAAAAATACTTTAAAGGAATATCTACGCTCTCATTTCTTCAAAACAACATTAGCAAAACTAATTAGATATAAACAATCCAAAAATACTAAACACAACTAATCTAAAAATACTTGTTCAAAAAGGCATAAGGTGTTATTATATCAAAAACTACATTCAAGGTGTGCTTCCAAAGCTTTGTATAATGTTGCAAGACATTCAAGACATTTCAGTGATCTCCATCTCCATGTCGATTTTAATAATTAGGATTAGATGTGCCTTCATAGCTCGGTATAGAGCTGCAAGACATGTAAATCAAATACACAGACAAATTATTAAATATTGAATTACTAGTATTAAGAGTTGAATCAACAAAAATGGTGTGAGAAAGAAAACAATGTATATAGAACAAAAAATAATACCATGTCGGAGTTGAGCATGTTGATCCATTAAAATATGTTCCATCATCATCATATAAAGTTTGGTCTAATGGTTCCTAAAAAAAATAAATCACAACTAATTGAACCAATATCTCCATACTAAATAGTTATACCAATAACAATTTAGTGAAACTCAAATGATCTGTAGTCCTTTCGAGGCACGCACGAGGTGCTGGAATTGCCGGACTTTTGGGGTACACACAAGGTGCTGGAACTTCTTTACAAGAAGCACGCAATGTACCTCGTACTCCAACAATCTACAATTAACGTACTATGTATATTTAACAATATAATTTTCCATATGCATAACCTACCTGTACTTTATGGTTTGTTTTTCTTTGTTTTGGCTAAAGTTCTACCCAACTCTTCAATCGTTTCGAACCTTTTACACCAATTTTTTTCTTGAATCCTTTTGATCCCATTAGAGAAGAGACCGTTGAAGAGGTATTCACATTGTCACTGAATTCTTGACCTTTTTTTCTGTTGAACGCATTCCCATTACCTTTATATATAGATCCAACATTGTTTCCTTCACCAAGGTGAAAGTGGATTGATGGACAGAAGCTTCATTAGCCAACCTTATAAGAATTCGACACAATCTCCAATACCGCTTAGTACTTTGTAATTTAGAATCTTCTTCAACCTCATTATCAATATAGTCATGGGCTACACCAATTCTAGCTCCTCTTGTCCACCTTTTAAGAATATAATTCTCAGGAAGCAACTTCACGTCTAACACATCAAACACTTTCACAGAGGCAACATATTAATCCAAACATCTCAAACCTTTGACAACTACAATAAATCATCTTTGTATTGGGATAATAGGTCACCCTCCTTTCCCTATCATGATCGATTGGTTCTATAACATACTCAAATGATGATCCCGATTCATATTTATGCTTGATGGATGCAGCTGCAGACAAGATAAACTCATTCTGGAAGAGATAAAAAAACTGATGGAGTATAGATCTTAGAAAGTTTTCTTAATATAGGAGAGTTCTCTAACCTCAATCTAGGCAACTTTTGGCGTGCCTCAAAATCATACTTCAGTTCACTGTACCATTTGTCCTCCACAACCAGTTGAAAATTCTTAAAAAATTGTGCAATGTTTAAATTGGACATTGTACAATTCTTGATACTAGAATTAACACTCTTACTAAGTTGTGAGCTTCTCACACCAAGTGTGAAGGCTTTTATGTAGCATCGTGCTCATTTTGCCTTTACACTATACATATACACATGCAGTTAAGAGTTGGGTCAAAATCATATTAAAAGCCGTTGACTGTTTATTTTTGATGGCTCCATCCATTTTGGACTGAGTCTGACCCGAGTTTAAATGTGTGAGATGCAATAATTCAAAACATAATTATTAGAATAAAAATCGTAAAATTGTGATATGTTTAGGACCACCTTTGGCCCCTATTCTATTCTTAACATATCTATCTACACATAGAAGGATAACAATGCAGCTAGAATTTGTAGATTCGCTCGAATGGTGATGCAATTAGAAATATGTCGATTGGCTCAAATACTTACTAATTTAACGGATATGAGTTGGAAATTTGTAACCTATTATAATCAATTATATATTTTTTATAGCAGCCAATTTTGTGACTACAATTACACGCTAGATGCTACATCAGATGCTTTGATGTCACATTTATTTAACTAGTAATTTATAAAATGAGCTTGAATTTAGTATCACCTAATGGGTCACAAATTTTAATTTGCTCTAAACATAGTTATATATTGAAAGTGAGCAAAAATTCAAAAATTGAATATCCAAACGGTAAAGTTTGGCATAGTTATCGTTGTTCAAAACGATCATTTTATTTCATTAGTGGGTATAGAATTATTTCTCTATGCACATCCATGCTTGCCTTCATTTAAAGTTTGCGGTTATTTATTCATGATGATCCGATTGTTAATTTAATATGGGAAAGACAGTGTTATTGTAAGGAACAACAAAAGCAAAATAAGGATATAAGTTTCAACTTAACACAAAGTTAGAAACAAACATAGAATTTAATGAAAGACCAAATGAGGAGAGGAGTGTTTGAATAGATGACCTTCAATGGATAAAAAAACTACTATAAAAAAAAGATGAGGACGACTCATGGAAACATACCATCTAAAAAACTCCATCACTAGCTACACCATATTAAAGACACACTTCTACCTAGTGGCTAAGCTACAAAACAACCAATAACCATGACAACGGAATACAAAGGAAACCAAATCCAAAAGAGGAGGGTTGAACACTCTCAAGGAGGCTATTTTAAAAATCCATCAAAGTTTTATTACAAATAATGCTATTCCAAAATTCTAAAAGTATGATAGAGAATAAAGTATGTGAAATTAAATGTTTTGTTGGTTCACAATTTCTCACTCCACTTAAATGTCACATATTTTTATATTTATTCACTCTTTACTAAAAACGTGAAAAACTTTGTAATAAAAAAATCTATTCTGTAATTTTTTGACACGATCTAATTGTAATGTGATTTAAAATTGAAAATAGTATACTCTATTTATCTCATATCATTTTCATTTTAATCCATCTATAAAAATAATTAATTTTTATTTATATAACTTTTTCTTTTTAATAATTTTTTATTTTATCAATTACTATGCATTAAGAATTCCAAAATAAGTTACACACCCAATTTCTGTTTCCAAATGGGCCAAATATATCGTCCATTTGAGGAAAAGATAATTTAGGCCCCAACTTATTTAATATGGGCCGCTAGTAGCACTCACAAATTATTCGGAACACTCTTTTCCCATTAGGGTTTTAGCCTGAGTATAAATAGCACTCACAAATTATTAGGAACACTCTTTTCCAAAATAAAACGGACGATCAGCTGCAGGCGGCGTAGGAGGCCACAGATTATGGTGCACGTCTCGTTTTACCGCAATTGTATGCATCTCTATCTCTTCTTTATGGTTCTATCCTTATATGCATACACGATACACACTCAATTTTTGCTGTGCTTGTATTTCTGCGTGTTTGCGTTGCCACTTTGTATGTGCTCTTATTTCCGTTGCGACTAATTTGCAGATTTCTCATTTTATGTAGATTAGGTTTTCTGAATAGTTGCTAAACTGTAGGATCAAACTAATTTTACCTTTTTTTCATTTTTTCACGCGTGTTCACTCATTAGAAGAAATCTTCTGTTGTAAGTTTTAGTATCAGTTCATGCGTGTTAATTGGGATATTTTCTGAGCCTCCATCAAATTCAATATCGACTTGTTCTAATCAGACGAGCATTGATCTAATTAATGTAGTTATATCATGGAAAAGAAGCAGACAGTGATTAAGATTTTGCAAAACTCTATTAACATGGCACTGTAACAGATGGGAAGACATTTAAGAAGCCTCGTCGGCCTTATGAGAAGGAGAGACTTGATGCTGAGTTAAAGCTTGTTGGAGAGTATGGCTTGAGGTGCAAAAGGGAGCTATGGAGGGTTCAGTATGCTTTGAGTCGTATTAGGAACAATGCTAGAAATCTTTTGACCCTTGACGAAAAGGATCCCCGTCGTATTTTCGAGGGTGAGGCCCTTTTGAGGAGGATGAACAGGTATGGCCTGCTGGATGAGAGCCAGAACAAGCTTGATTATGTCCTGTCCCTCACTGTGGAGAACTTTCTTGAGCGCCGTCTCCAAACTTTAGTCTTCAAGGCAGGCATGGCCAAGTCTATTCACCATGCTAGAGTGCTTATCAGGCAAAGGCACATCAGGTATTGACTATATATATAAGTGTGTTTTAAATTAGTGTCAGTGCTGCTGTTATTTTCTTATTTAAACTTGTGTCCCTTTGCTTCAACTAACATTTGTTCGCAACCTGCCAGTGAACTAGGACTGTAGTTTATGCACTTTTATTTGACCTTTACGTGATGCATGTTTTGATGTAATGGATTGTAGCTGGTGATAGTTGAGGATACCTGCAAAGTTTTAATTACTAAAAGTTTATTAGCCATATCTGGAGTGTCGTGATGTGTCTTTTCTTTTTTGTTGCCTTGCAATCCAGATTTTTGTTTGTTGGATCTTCGCATGGATGGTGAGTTATTTGAACCCTGTTTTTTAATCCCTCCTATATTAAACAATCGTTTAGCCTGTGTCCAATCTAATAAAGGATATTAGTTAAGCCTTTTCTATGTTGCTCAAGTGTGTATATGATTCAAGACCAAATCATCTTAGCATTTCAATCCAAACTCATCACATAAGTTCTCTCTATATATGTTCTTTTCGCGCACTCATACGTAGCCCATATGGCCAAGTGAAACCATGAACCAGACCAGGTTTCACTACTCATTTGTAGATATTTTGTTGCAGCGTCATTGTGCCATATATCTGTCTTGGTATAACTAGGTAATAGGTAGGAACATAAATCGAAAGACTAGATAGCTTATACCAAGTCTTGAAGAACCTTGTAACTGCCATATTTTGTTTACATGTCTGAAAACACCAGCCTCAGCATTAAGTGAAGCAGCTCCATATATTGTGCACAATGATTGATCTTGTTTCTATGGAGTTTACTTAAGTGCGTATGTGTATTTGAGTCTAGTTTATCCAATTCCATGTTTATATCTAGAAATTTATGTGTACACAGCCTTTATGTGTTCATAACACAGTTAACCCTGTACCGGGATTAACTAATTATATGCATCTCCAGGGTTGGGAGGCAGGTTGTCAATGTCCCTTCATTCCTTGTTAGAGTTGACTCCCAGAAACACATTGATTTCTCTCTCACTAGTCCGTTTGGCGGTGGTCGCCCTGGAAGAGTGAAGCGAAGGAACCAAAAGGCAGCTGCAAAGAAGGCTTCTGGTGGTGATGGAGATGAGGATGATGAAGAGTGAAGTGTGGGTTTATTTAGTTTGTAGTTTTACTGGTTGAATCATCTTTTTCTTCTGCAGCTTTGTAGCGATGTATTCTCTTTGCATTATCAGTGATTTTGTTGAGATATTAAGAGTTAATATGAACTTGTTCTTTTTACATGTTAAATTTTGCCATTTATAATGAAGTTGTAACTTTTGCCTTTTCTTTTTTTTTTTAATTCTTTTGTCCCACAAAAATATGCGTTTTGGGTTTGACATCGATTATAATGCAGAGTAATTGATAAAGTAAGAGAAATAGAAAGAAGATGTTAAAATATTGTTATTGGAGAATGAGTCTATCTTTAGAGGAAAAAGATTTTTCAAAATTGAAATATTGTTGTAGAATGCACTAAAAAGGGTAAAAGTGTATATTCTTATGGGACAGAGAGAGTATGATAAAGCTATTACTTAGTAAAATATAAAACGCATGATTGAATTGATAGTTTGTAAGTTGAGAATTACTTGTATAATAGAAATAGAATTTGAAATTTTCGGAATAGGTTAGAAAACTGTGTTTAATCTCTAAAATCCTCGTTTGATATTATTTTCTTTAGTTTGGTTTATTTTGGATTTGGTTCAATGTCAAACATTTTGGAATATAATCAAGAAAATTACATATGAATTATGACGTCATCCTATTAAGGCCATCTTCAAATGGAATTCTAAAATTTAAAATGAAGCGGTAAATAGTAAATAGCTGCAATGGTACTTGAAAATCTATCTTATTTTGGATTTTATAGCTTGGTATGCTATGTTTTTATTGTAATTGTATGGCCATCCGCATCGCGTCTCGATGCTGTCTCTATCTCGTCTCAGAGAGACGAGACCGCATCGAGATAGCGATGCGGGCTCCGTCTCGTCCCCAACCCGTCCCCATCCCGCCCCGCGAGACAGCTCGCCACGCGCGTTGGCTACGTGGCGAGCCGTGGTTCGTCCGTGACGCCCACTCGCCGGCCCGCGAGTGGGTGTCGTCGTTTATTTCGGTTGAAAATGTATTTTTTTGTTTTTTTTAAAATTCAGAAAAAATTTGAAAAATAAAAAAAATCCCAAAATTATACTAGCCGTTTCTAGCCTTTTTTTACAAATTTTTAATTTTTTTGTATTTTTTAAGCCCCCAATCACTTCTATAAATACCAAATCATTCCAACAAATTAATCCACCAAAAAAATCTCTATTCTCACTCAAACACTCTACATTCTTCATCTCAAAACATTATTCTTCTCCCAAATTTAATCCATTCATGGATCCATTTGAGCAAATGCGTCGAATAATGGAAGAATCGCTAGAAGAAGATCGACATAGGGAGGAGGAGGAAGCCGCGGCGCCTCAAAGGCGATCCCGGATTAACATCCATCGTAACCGGGAGGAAGCCGCCGCAAGGTTGGTACGCGATTACTTCTGTGAGAACCCGGTATGGGGAGAGACCTACTTCCGTCGCCGTTTCCGCATGCGGAAACCGCTATTTATGCATATCGCAAATACATTGGCAGCCCGGGAAGAGTACTTCCAAGAAGGGTTCGACGCCGTTGGCCGTCCCAATCACACGACGCTCCAGAAATGTACTGCAGCAATCCGCCAGCTTGCTACTGGACAAACGGCGGATTTGTTCGACGAATACCTGCACATTGGGGAAAGCACTGGGAGACTGTGTTTGATGAACTTCTGCAAAGGCGTCCAGGCAGCCTTCACCGACAAATTTCTTCCGAAGCCAAGCACCGCAGATTGTCAGTTTCTGCTCCGACTTCACGAAGAAGTGCACGGATTCCCCGGGATGCTTGGCAGCGTCGATTGCATGCATTGGCAATGGAAGAATTACCCTGTAGCGTGGAGGGGGTCATACACGAGCGGCCACAAAGGCACCCACCCCACCGTTATACTCGAGGCCATTGCTGACTACCGGCTATGGATTTGGTATGCGTATTTCGGGGTCCCCGGATCGAACAACGACGTCAACGTGCTCAACCAATCCGACCTCTTCAGCGAAGTTTTGAATGGTAAAGCGCCGACCATCAACTTCATCGCTAACAACCGCCAGTATAAAATGGGGTACTATCTTACCGACGGCATCTATCCGAAGTAGTCAACCTTCGTGAAGACGTTCAACAAGCCGATGAACGAAAAACAGACTCTTTTTGAGCAGAAGCGAGAGGCTGTTCGCAAGGATGTGGAGAGAGCGTTCGGGGTTCTCCAAGCTCGATCAACATTATCAAAGCCCCGGCTCGTACGTGGTTTATGGAGAATATGGTCTTATTCATGTATACGTGCATAATCTTGCACAACATGATTGTCGCCGACGAAGGACCTGAGGAGGGAAATTGGTTCGACCCTGAAACCCCGGGAAGCTCTACCGCAAGTAGTCCGCCTCGCAGTGGAGTGCATCTGTCTTTGCAAGAGCGGATGTCTGTTCGGGCAAGGACACGTGATTCTACCGCCCACGCCCAACTCCAGGAGGATCTAATGGAGCGCATTTTGGCAAAATTTGGCAACCAGTAGATGCACATGATCGTCATTAGACAACTATTTCTTCTACTTCTTTGAGTTTTAAATTATGTATTTTTTAAATTATGTATTTTTTATTTTTTTAGGATTTTATTAATGTGGTTTTTTATTTTTTAGAATTTTAAGTTGTAATTTTATTTTATTTAATGAAGTGTGTTTTTATTAATTGAATTTTTTGGAAATAAAAATAAAAAATGAAATTGAATGAATAGTTAACGTTTCGATGGTTAAGAGACGGTTAAGAGATGGAGGTATGCAGGTGTTGTCTCTTAGTTAAGAGATGGGGTAAAAAGTACAGTGGGGCCCATGAATAGTGAAGAGATGAGACGGTTAAGAGACGGATAAGAAACAGGGATGCGGATGGCCTAAGACCCTTCAATGAGATTGGAATGTTATATGATTTTTTTGTATGATTGTCCCACTTACATGTCTTTCAAGGGATATGTTGTTATTGATGCCATAAGAATGTATTATTCTCATATTTGTGTAAATGTTTTAACCTTGTTGGAGCCAGTGCATGGGACATGTTTTGCCAAGAGTTTTATAATGCTTATTGTGGCTTAGCATAAGTTACATATTCATGATGTTGTGCTTATTATATATGTTGATCATAAAAGTTTATGGATACATTGTGTATACCAAGAAGAGGAGGATGATACGATCATGGAAGCCGTGCATAAGAAATTTCAACTGCAGCTAGATTCAATCAGTAATCGTCCTGTCAAGATGACAACAAAACGCTCTCCAAAGACCACCAGTGCCTTCCTCTTTTAAAGAGCTTCGCGTGAGTATCTTGCACGCCTCAATCGGAGTCTGGAGGATAGAATTATGATTGTTTTACAAAAGCTGTGCACCGAAGAGCGAGCGAATTGAAGAAGGACAAACGCCTGGGCGGACGTTTTGCGCCGTTTTGGCCAAGAGTGTTCTCGCAACCAGGCAAAATGAGGCGTCGAAACGCCCGGTCGGGCATTTTACTGTTTTGACGATTTTCTCTATTTTAAGACTTTTTCTTGGGTTTTCAACCCCACATTTATATTCTCATTTGTGAGACTTTAGACTTGGGTTGAGTTCATTGTAACTTGTGAGATTTGTTTTCTCCTTTGTGAAAGTTCCTATCCAATTCTTATTTTGTAGTTTGCTTGATTCATCAGTTGATTCATTCAAGTATGACCAAGTAGAAGTCTGCATCAAAGGGCATGTGAATTCCTTTGAGTAGTGGAGTCATTGATAAATTTAGCATGGTGAAGGTATCTTAGAGTGTTCTTTCTCCATCATCAATGGGTTTATCTATCAAATTCATATTCTCCATCTTCTTTTCTCCATAAATTCATAGGGGATCTACTCCCTCCGTCCCGGCTAAGATGACACATTTCTTGACCGGCACGGGATTTTATGAGTTATTGGTTAAAGTGTTTAATTGGAGAGAGAAATGGTGGGTGTAATTATTAAAATAGAGAGAAAAAGAAAATAAATATTTTAATAGGAGTGGGAAAAAGTGGTTGGGTGTATTAATTGGAGAGAGAAAGTTTCCAAAAAAAGAAATGCGTCATCTTTGTTGGGATAAACTAAAAGGAAAACGTGTCATCTTAAGCGGGACGGGGGGAGTAGTTTTTTAAGACTAGATTCACTCTATCCTTATTTTTCCTTTTTGATAAGTTTCAATTGATAGATCATCATCACAACGGAAAAAATCCTTGTGTTAATGAAATCACAAATACATGATTTCATATCAATTGGTATCTAGAGCCTAGTTGCCTACTATGTGTTTGATCTATTGTTACTATGTGTTTGATCTATTGTTACATTGGGTTGGGTTTTGTTGCTTTGTTTCCTTGTTTTTTGTCTGTTTTGATTGGATGACCAAATTGATCAAATGTGGTTAGATTAAGATGAACTTTGAGGTGTATAATCTATGATATGTGATTAATTCTCTGCAAATTTTCATTGAAAAAATTGTTCGTTTGCCCATTCATCTTTGGGTTAAAAATTGTTGCCCTATTTTGGTATAGTTAGAGAAAACCATACAGATCATATCCAATTCTTAGATCTGACTATATAAGCATATTTTCCCCTTAATCTAGACTTGATTATGAACGTCTCCACAAAAAATCATCTAATTTGGATGTGGGGATCATTAGTAAAAATTTCATAAAGATCAGTCAATTTTCAACAAAAGTGTCATCTCTTTCTTGTGTGCGCGCATTTTAGACCTAGAACCTTACTTCATCATGCTTTCACCACTTGCTTTTACTTGTTTTTGAAGTATACCTTGATTGATCTTAATTCTTATACAAGCATTTATAGATAGGAGTTGGATTTATGAGAGAGTGAACCTACCATTCACTATATTCTAAGCCTTATTCGAGAGACATTAGGGAGTGAATATTGGGGGTTGGACATCTTGGGTGAGATTATCTTCTTATATCTTTAGGGTGTGAGAGTTATGTTTTGGCTAACCAGACTTGGACTACCTCCTTGTGTATTGTTTACTTGTAGATACAAATTTATGCATCTTCGCACCTTATCCAATAAGGAGACACATATGGAGGGGGTGGAGAGAGGTGTGTGAACAAGCAATCCGAGGCCCGAATGATGGCGGACTTCAAAGAGATGGATACATGGAATGAAGCCCGATTTAGAGAGATGGTTACTCAGATGGAAGTTTGAATGAAGGAGTCTGATACCCGCATGCAAACCCCATTAAAAAATACCTTGTTTTAAGAAATTAATGCTTTGAAAGGAGGTGGAACATCAAGGCCTCTTACCCCTAGGGCTAATCTCATATCTAATACCAAACGATGCCCCAGATGATCATATATTGAGGTGGAGAGGTATAAAGGGTGGCGAGGTGGAAATGGAGGAAATGTTAAGAATGTGGTAATGTGGAGTATGGTCGTTTTGGATGGGATTTGGAGTTGTCTTAAAAAGGAATACTACAAATTTTTTAGGTCTTTTCTTATTTTCTACAAATTTTTTAGGTCTTTTCTACTACATTTTCTTAGACTTTGTGTTTATATTTAAACTAGTAAGTACCCCCGTGCGATGCACAGTTCAATTAATTTTAAGAAAATTAATTTAATATATCACCTTATCATTACTTGAAAATTTGAAAACTAAAAAAAACTAAACTTGCTAAACTTAACATCTACAAAATATTTACAAATGGCATATATATACACTACATATGTATATGTTCTAAAGTTTTTATCCTTTTTTTTCTCTTCTAGAATTCTCTACTTTTTTTTCCTATATATTTTATTTATTTCTAAATATTTCTATCATAAATTATCTTCAATTTTTAATTACAAAAATCAGTCTTATTATTTATTTGATCACATTTCATACAATAAACATACTTAAATAAGAAGACGATGAACCGCAGCTTAGTCGGTAAAACATTTTTTCACAATCCAATAGGTTAGGAATTCAGCTCATCACGAAAATAAATAGGCATCATTATTATTCAATTTTTTGAAAAAAAATTGATTAAGTAGGTTTCCTAAAGCATAAAAATTTAAGATGGTTTCTCTCTCAAATGGCTACCACTTCAAATTTATAAAGATTGCATCACTCGCTGCACCTCCGTCCCGCCTCGCCTGCCTCACCGCCTTACCATCAGCTTGCCTCACTGCTCCACCGTCGTACCTTGCCGCATTGCTGCTCACCTGCCTCGCCAAATCTCCTTCTACACTGCCTCGTTGTCCACTACAATAAAAGAATAGTAATTTAATGACAAAAATTAAAAATCACCAATAATATTTAAAACCTTCAATATTCCACCATACAACATCTAGCTCATACACAACGATTGAAATAAATATTAATTTATAGTTTGACTCATTATTTAGTGAAATGACCGATTTAAAATATATGGCCATCAATATTTTTAATAATGAGACCATTACAATCAAGGGCGGACACATTTGAGAGTTGGGTGGGGCTTAAGCCCTTACCCAAAATTTAATTTTTATTTCTTTTCTACTTGAATTTTTTAAAATTATTAGAAAGTATCTCTAGCCCTTACTAAAATAATATTAGGGTATCCACAATATGGGTGGCGCGCCCGCCGCCCCGGAGTCACCGCAGCCGCGGCGATCTATAGTGCAGGAAAAGTGCACCTAGCGTGGACGGATGGGAGGGGGCGAAAAGGCCATTGCTGAGTATTCGACGAGGACGCTGCGGGTGGGGAGCGGCGCGGCGGTCTACTGCGCGGTGAATGCGCCGCGGCAGTGGACAAATTTTTTTTCCTTTTTTTAATGAATATCTTCTCCAACGTTTCAATGATATGCGCAGGAGCACAGTACATACCCAACTTTTGATTGAAGAGGTCTGGGCACGTAGGGGAGGGGGCGCAACGTGAAGAACATGTGTGATTTTCCATAGATGAAATTTTTGTTGTATAATTTTCCCCTTACTTTAATACGACGAAAATTTAGTTTTCAATTTTAATTTATTTAATTAGCCGTTTTTTTCTAATTATGTATAGTCCGATAATTTTAATCTTCATTGAATTAAAATATATAAAAAATAAAATAAAGTGAAATATGGCCAAAAAGAGTGTCCACTATTGGGGTGGAAACTTTTTTTTGTGACTGTGGACAAATTAGAAGTGGCTGATGACAAAAAAAGTGGCTTGTCCAGGGGAAATGTCCACACTATTGTGAATACTCTTATAGATGAATAATCAGCAAAATTTCAATAGAGAAAAAGGGCTGAACTGAGGCCATCCGCAATGGGGCGGACGATGGCACGCCCGATGGCGCGCATCGTCCGCGCCCGCCATCGTCCGCCCCATTGCGGGTGCGTGACATAGGCCGCGGACGATCGTCGCGCCCTATACTAAGGGCGCGGAGTATAGCGCGGACGATGTCCATCGTCCGCCCCATTGCGGCCTACGCCGACGATGACCGCGGACGATAGGCCATCGGCCGCGCCATCGTCCGCCCCACTGTGGGCTACGCGGACGATGGTCGCGGACGATGGCACGCATTTTTGATTTTCTATTTAAATCTCGTTTCTTATTCATTTGTACATACGAACATATCGACTATCTCTTTACATATTCTCTCTCAACATCCAACCAAAATGAATCTCGGCGACGACACCAATAGTTCTAGTTCGTCTGAGTCCGGTAGTTCGACGTCAGAAGCATTAGATGCAGCCGTTGAAGAGGCCATGGCGGCATGCTATGCGGCAATGCAGCGCGAGGAGAAGGCGGCGGCAGCGGCGGCTGAGCAAGTCCATAGGCCTATTCGACATAGTTAGTATGTCCGACGTGACCACCCGGAAGCTCACAAACGTCTGGTTGAAGACTATTTTGCCGATCAACCACGATGGGGCCCGACTGTTTTCCGCCGCCGGTTTAGAATGTCGTGGTACCTTTTTCTCAGCATTGTTCGGACATTGTCTTCACGTGATGAATACTTCACATTTCGGGAGGACGGCATCGGCAAACCCGGCCATACACCATTGCAAAAGTGCACGACTGCTATTCGTCAGTTGGCATACGGCACCACAGCAGACCTTTTTGACGAGTACCTCCACTGCGGGGGTTCTACAGGCCGCGAGTGTCTGAAGCGCTTTTGTCGGGGGATAGTAGAGGCCTATGGCGACACATATTTGCGCAAGCCGACTGCCACTGATTGCCAGGGTCTGATGCAGATGCACGAGACGGCGCACGGGTTTCCTGGGATGCTCGGGAGCATTGACTGTATGCACTGGCAGTGGAAGAATTGTCCGACGGCGTGGAGAGGCCAATTCACAAGTGGATACAAGGGCAGCCACCCGACGATGATCCTCGAAGCCGTCGCTGACCATCGACTCTGGATCTGGCATGCTTACTTCGGCGTAGCCAGGTTGAACAACGACATTAATGTCCTCACCTCGTCCACCCTCTTCACCGAGCAATGTAACGGCAACGGCCCGACCATCGAGTTCACTGCCAACAGACGCCAATACCATATGGGGTACTACTTGGCCGATGGCATCTACCCACGGTGGCCAGTTTTCCTAAAGACGATCAGCTGCCCAATTGATGAGAAGAGGGTTTTATTTGCGCGGAAGCATCTCCGATTGGAATGAAGATGACCGTGCATCTAGCTCGTCCGGCACGTCGGCGGGGAGCGGCCGGAGCGAGGTAGACATCATCAGTTCTGCCTTGTCGACCTACCAATCCATGAACTACAAGCCGTTCAAGTACCTCAACATTTGGCAGGAGACGCGGTCGCATCCGAAGTATAGGGGAGGCGTAACATCCTCCTCTAGCGGCTCCTCCAAACGGTCAAGGTCGGTATCCCTATCCGACGCCGGCTCCGAAGACGTGGCTAGCCAACTTGCCGGAGCTAACTTGGGTAGCCCCGACGTCGGCCCGAGCGGTTCCCATCGCCGACCGCAAGGAAGAAAGAAGGCGGCGGCCAACCGCCGTCGCGCCGCAACTCCATCCGCCTCCGATCCCGAACCGGCTCCCGCCCCCGCTCCCTATGTGCCACCTCAACTCCCCACCAACTCGTTGTGGGGATTTTGGCCCAACTTAATTTAGCCGATAGGTCAAATATGACCCCTGTGCAACTTCGATCGCATGTGGCGATGATACTGGGTCTCCAAAGAACGTTGGGAGTATTGCCGGATGATGATTAGTCTTCACCGGGGGCATTTTTACGCTTAAATTGTGTAATTTGTATTTTTAGTAGTTTAATTATGTAATTTTCATTTTTTAGGATTTTAATTATGTAATTTTTATTTTTTAGGAATTTAATTGTGTAATTTTTAATTTTATTGTAATTTGTAATATTATTTCGGGTATTTTTAATGAATTTTAATTTTGTGAAAATGTTTTTATTTAAATTGAATAATAGAATGGTGGGACCCTTGTGCTCGTCTTACGAAAGAGCACTGATGTGGGTGTTGTGCTCTTGCCTAAGAGCAAGCAGAAAAAGTGGGGTCGGGCCCACATCCATGCTCGCTGGCAAGAGTGCGGATGTGGATGCTCTCAGTATGTAAATGGAGAGTTTTTTGGATTGCGTGGCAAAGTTTTGACAGGAAAAGAGAATTGATAGAGTAATAAAATATCTGTCAATCTTGAAAAAATAGATTAACGACAGTTTAAAGTAATCTCTCTCCCCTTTTTGTCAGTGGAACTGTGGGAAAACATGAGAAAATTACATGGAGAAATGAATCGAAAGTGGTCTTCACAAGAAAAATGATCTTCCTCTTAACGATGGTAATCGAGAGAGTTGGAATGGCTACACATATCGGAAGCTTTAGGGAGAAAAGGAACGTTTATTTCTTGTATTTTTCTTGTATATTGATACAACTAATTCATCTCCTTTATATAGGGAGAGATACACTTTATTTTAGGTAGTATATAAATCTATTCTAAGACAAAGTATTCCCTATGATTTATGTATCTTTTCCTTGTAATTACTCCCTTGATTTTGGTAATGCAATCTTCCTTAATTCATCTCCTCTGATTTTGGTAAGGTTTGACACTCCCCCTCAAGTTGAGCAATGGTATCTCCGATGCTTAACTTGCCCAATATCTCTTTGAATATCTTCGGGTGAACCGCCTTGGTTAATATGTCTGCAAGTTGTTCTTCAGAACGGACAAAAGGGAATTCAATGATACCTCCTTCCAGTTTTTCTTTGATGAAGTGCCGATCTACTTCCATATGTTTGGTTCAATCGTGTTGCACTGGGTTATCTGAGATGCTAATGGCGGCCTTGTTGTCACAGAACAGCTGACTCTTTCGAGTAGGTGGGAAGCCAATCTCCGTGAGTAATCTTCTTAGCCATAGGATTTCCATGAGTCCACTTTTCATTCCTCGGAACTCGGCTTCAGCACTAGATAGAGCTACAACCTTTTGCTTCTTACTCCTCCAGGTAACCAAGTTTCCCCCGATGAACGTAAAGTAGCCTCCTGTAGATTTCCTGTCCACTGGATTGCTTGCCCAGTCAGCATCTGTGTATCCATCAACCTCCAAGTCTTCCCTTTTAGCTAGGAATATTCCATAGCCTACAGTGCCTTTCAAGTAACGTACGATTCTCAAGGCGGCCTCCATGTGATTAGCCTGAGGTTGGTGCATGAACTGACTCACAATACTCACAACATATGCTATGTCGGGTCTCGTGTGGGAGAGATAGATAAGTTTTCCGACAAGACGTTGATATCTTCCTCTATCTGTCAATTCTGCTCCTTCCTCTATTTTCAGCCCATGGTTTTGAACCATTGGAGTGTCTACGGGCTTGCAGTCGAGGAGACCTGTTTCTGCCAATAGGTCTAACACCTACTTCTTTTGTCTAAGGAATATCCCGTGTCGGGATCTTAACACTTCTATTCCCAAGAAGTACTTCATTGCTCCTAGATCCTTCATCTAAAACTCTTTGAATAGATTTTCCTTCAGCCTCTGAATTTCCCCTATATCATCTCCAGTGATAATCATGTCATCAACATAAATAATCAGACATGTTACCTTGTCGTCTCTCCTTTTTGTGAAGAGTGTGTGATCGGAATGACTCTGTTGAAATCCTTGTTTAATCATAGCATGGCAGAATCTTCCAAACCAAACTCGTGGGGACTGCTTCAAACCGTACAAAGTTTTTCGCAATCTGCACACCTCTCCTTCTCCAAATTCTTCGGAGAAACCTGGTGGAACCTCCATATATACCTCCTTATTCTGTTCTAGCTCTCCATGAAGAAATGCGTTAGTCACATCGAACTGGTGGAGTGCCCAGTCTTTGCACGCTGCTACTGATAGTAGTGTCCTCACGGTTTCCATCTTAGCAACTGGGGAGAATGTCTCTTCATAGTCCACTCCATATACTTGTGTGTATCCTTTAGCTACGAGCCTTGCCTTGTATCTCTCGATTGAACCATCTGCTCTTCTCTTTATGGTGAAGATCCACCGACATCCAACTGGTTTCTTCCCTTTTGGTAGTGTACATTTCTCCCAAGTGTCATTGCTCACTAGGGCGTCTATCTCCTTTTTCATGGCTTCTCTCCAGTGTTTGTGTTTGCTGGTTTCCTCAAAGGACTGTGGGATATCTTCTTCCTCATATAGGGCAGCCTCGAAGGCCCTGGCCATTTCTGACAGGTGACTATTAGCAATGTTGGATACTGCATATCTTGCCTTCTTTCCTTTCCAGTATGGTGAGTACCGTCACGGAGGGACTCCTCTTGTTCTTCTCGGAGGCAACTCATATGAATCTCTAGTATCTCCATTTACTCCACATTCCTCAGTAGTGCCCCTATCATTATTAGTGCATTCCGAGGGTATATTATCAAATTCTGAATTGTTTACCTCAGGAATCGAAGACGGGGCTGACGGCTGGTCAGTGTCACTTTGTTCTTCGTTCTGTATTACGGGAGGAAACGGCCCGGTGGTGTTGCTAACTTCCTCAGGTAGACCAACGTCTGTGACAGGGCTTGGCTGTGACTCTCCCCCTATCTGATGTTCCCCTGAGTGTTGTTCTCCCCCTAACTGGTGGTTTCTGATATCTGGAAGCCAATCCAGGAGGTCATTGTTTAGACTATTGTCTGATGTCTCCCCCTGACTACTGGATTGGCTGTAGAAATACTCCCCTTCCACAAAGTCACAATTCATGGTGGTGTGGATCTTACGGGTGTGTGGGTCATAGCAGCGGTAACCTTTCTGCTTTTTTCCATAGCCAAGGAAGACACATTTTAGGGCGCAAGGATCAAACTTGGTGCGTTCGTGTTTCGGGATGTGGACAAAGACCGAGCGAGCACCCAAAAATTCTGGGTTCAAGGGACAGGGACGAAGGGATGTCGAAGTGTTGGGAAAAGGTGTCCAAGGGAGTTTTGAAGTGAAGTATGCCTGTGGGGAGACGGTTTATGAGATAGACCGCGGTAGCTATGGCTTCTGGCCAAAAGGATTTGGGTACTTTGGATTCAATTAGGAGGGCTCGGGTAATTTCAAGGATGTAACGGTTTTTTCGCTCGGCGACCCAATTTTGTTCCGGATTGTATGCACACGAGGTTTGATGGATTAGCCCCTTTTATCCTAAAAAACTCTTTCATTTTATGGTTGACGAATTCCCCCCCATTGTCTGATCTAAGAGTTTGGATTGACTGTTTATACTGAGTTTGAATAAGGTTATAGAAATCTACGAACTTATCAAACACTTCATTTTTATTTTTCAAAAAATAGATCCAGGTCATGCGGGAGTAATCATCGATAAAGAGCACAAAATAGCGAAAAACTTGCCCCCTAGTAATAGGAGCAGGGCCCCAAACATCTGAATGTACTAAAGCAAAAGGAGACTTCACTCGTGTATTGTTTAACTTGAAAGAATGTCTATGGTTTTTGGATGTGTTTTTGCAGGTTTCAAAAGGTCGGGAAAGGTATTTGAGATAGTGATGATAGTTTTCTGAGTCTCAAGCTCGAGAAAACCTGCTTTGATACCATCTTAACGATGGTAATCGAGAGAGTTGGAATGGCTACACATATCGGAAGCTTTAGGGAGAAAAGGAACGTTTATTTCTTGTATTTTTCTTGTATATTGATACAACTAATTCATCTCCTTTATATAGGGAGAGATACACTTTATTTTAGGTAATATATAAATCTATTCTAAGACAAAGTATTCCCTATGATTTATGTATCTTTTCCTTGTAATTACTCCCTTGATTTTGGTAATGCAATCTTCCTTAATTCATCTCCTCTGATTTTGGTAAGGTTTGACACTTCCCAAAGGACGTGGCTTCGAAGAAAAGCTTTGTAGAATTATTTATAAAAATGCATCATTCTCTAACGACGACGATAGAATCATATGCGCAGCTTCCTCCGCCGCGAGACCCATCTCCAGATCCCATCCGAAGATCCAATTTTACCCGCCGGAGCTGCTGCCGTTCTACTCCTTGAAGCACTGCTCCCTCCATTCTCCCATCGCCGGCATATCTGATATACCAGCTTCAAGAGAACCAGAACTAGCATCGTTGTTGGAAAGAGAGAGAGAGGTCGAGAGTGGAACGGCACCCTGACGGAGTCACGACGGTGGCTGGCGACGGGTCGATGTCAGAAGTCAGAAGGGAGAAATGGACAGCGGCTGCACCCGAAGGCATGGCCAATGGTGGTGGCGAACGGAGAAGGGGAATCGATGGTGGTTGTGGCATTTGAGCTCTGGATTTGGGGTTAATTTCTCTTGATTTTGATTTTGATTTGACAGAGAGAAGTGACATGGGAAGGAAGATACAGACGGCAGAAATGGGGGAGGATGGAGCGGCGCCAATACTTACATATTTTATAAAAAAATAATTTACCTTTATTTTAAATTAGTACAAAAAAATGTTAAGTTTATACTGTATATTAGTACATATAAAAAGTTAATTAAGGGGTTTCAAGTTAATATATTATGTTAAATATATTAACACCGTTAGTTAATTTATAATTTATCCAACTTATCAGCATAATTATAGAATAATTAGAGATTTAATACAATTAATCACTCTAAAAAATGACAATCAATATTATTTTTTCCAGCAATAGATCGTGGTTTAAAAAAAATTATCTCTCAATATACTCTATTTTTTTATAATGTTCTTTATAGAAGATAGTATAAAATAAGTCTATATTTCATCTTTATAAATTGGCTAATTTGAGCTTTGAACAGTTAATAAGTCAATATTTATTTTTTACAAAAAAATTCAATATTTTTTAGTTGTATTCTCCATTGTTATATGAGAAATCTTAGACAATAAAATGTAATTTGGTAATTTGATGGTGAAGAGTGGTAAATTTTTCCTCTGTATTTTTCATTTTTGAGAGTAATAAAAATAATTGTTTGATATAATTAATGGAATATTTTAATTTAAAACTTTTTGTACAAATCTGAAACAAAACTTTTTGTATGTATGATATAATTAGAAGTAACAGTGTTAGTGGAGACTTGACGAAATATATTAACTTAAAACACTTAGTAAACTTTTTGTATGTACGACGTAAACTTAATACTTTTTGTACTAAATTGAAACAAATGTAATGTATTAACTTAAAACACTTAGTAAACTTTTTGTATGTACGACGTAAACTTAATACTTTTTGTACTAAATTGAAACAAATGTAAAATATTTTGTATGAAACATGTAATTACTACACTTTCGCTTAGGGTTTAAGAGAATACTTATTAGTTTTTAAATATTATTGGGCTTTTAGTTTGGACTTGTAGTGTATTGGGCTCTACAATTTAGATTTTAGTGCAGAATTTTATACTAATGGTAGTTAATCGGAGTATTTGTTATTTGAATATGTACTGGTCGATTTTAACATTTTCCACTATAATTAATGCAAATTATATTTAAGTTGTGTTCCCTTTAGTGAATGATGGCAATGCAAAAATGAATTAGTACTCCCGGCTTAATAGCTACTCCTACTAATCATCACAGCTTAATTAATCCCGACTTAATTAATCCAGTCTTCAATCATGAACAATTGTATATGTTGCTATATCTAGAGTACACAAGTCGTGAAGGTCTAAAGATTTTAGTCTGTAGAATTGATGATGGTAGTGGGGTGATTCTACTGCTAAATGGTGTTTATAAAGAAATTTTTCAAAATTTATGAAGTAATGGTTTATTGTTGTTATTCTAAGTTTTTGTTTGCATTTATGAATACATGTTTTGTGATTAAAACTGGTGAACTATTTATTCGTTCAAATAATTTTTTTTCTTTTTTCTTTAGTAGTACATTTTACTTTATTTGTATGTCTTATTCTATTTCATCCACACATCTCCACTTTTATTATTTCCTTTATTTTATATTACCACATGCATATCGGATATATTTAAATAGTATAAAATTGTTTGCTGAATAGGAAATGTTTTTAATCTACTTAGCTGTTAATATATCTTCATTATTTGAAAATCTTTTGTCCCGTGATAGTTCCTTATTAAATAGGAGTACTATATTAAAAGTTAAACCATTTTTTAAATAAATGCTATAAATATGCAAGGTGTTAAATTTTAAATTTTTTTATTCCCTCAGTCCGCCATTAAATGTCCCATATTTGACCGGCACAGGTTTTAATAAATTATTAGACATTATGAAGTAAAGTGAGTAAAAAAGTTGGTAGAATGCGGAGCTTTTATATATTGGTTTTATAATAAAATGTGAGTGGAATGAAATAGTGGAATGTATGGTTAACTTAATTATAAAATATGATAAAATTGAAATGAGATATTTATTGGCGGATGGACAAAAAGGAAAATATGAGACATTTAATGACGGACGGAGGAAATATTTAAAGAGTTCACAAAATTCATAGTGATCAAGGAGTAGTGAACAAATAGCAATCAATTTTAAATCTAACAATAAAGTTTCTTGTTTTGCTTCTAATCTAGAAAATATTATTATAATTTTTTATCATTGGAATACTTTAATTATATTGAACTAGTTTTGTGTATATAAATATTTGTGCATTTTTATAATTACAAGTTTTAAACTTTTCTTTATGATATATTCAATTCATATATATATATATATATATTGACTATTTTCATCATCGGTTATTTATAGTCCAATTTTCACTTGACATTTATTTTAAAAAGTTGGTTGACCTTGTAAACAAAATTAGAAAAATAATTAATAAATTTAGATCTCACTTTATATATTGATTTTATAATAATATATGAGTGTAATTATCGTATTCATCTTATTAAAGACAAAGAGGTTACCAAAAATATAAATAGTTATTTTTATGAGACGATCCAAAAATAAAAAAATTCATATTTTGTTAAACAGAGGAAGTAATGAAGATTAAAATACTTAAAATATCATATGCGTTTCTTTCATAAAATGTTGTGTTTCTTTCACTGCTATAGTATGATGTGCCTTTATAGGCACAACATGGGCTCCCACTTTGAAACTATGTACCTAAACTGGCAAAAAATAATTAAGATATTTTTTTACAAATATTTGAAGTACTCTATTCGTCCTTGAAAGTTTGTTCCATCTTTTCATTTTCGTTTGTCCCACAAAATTTATCTCATTTCACTTTTTAATTTTTGGTTGTGGATCTCATATTCCACTAACTCATTCATATTCATATTTTATTATAAAATTAATATATAAAAGTAGGACTCACATTCCTCTAACTTTTTCAACTCACTTTTTATTACATTTCTTAAAATCCGTGCCGGGTCAAAATGAGACAATATTTCGGAAACAGAGGGAGAGGGAGTACTATAGGGAGCCCTTAGCGAAAATAATTTTTGCGTCCGCCCCTGATTACAATTCTTGATGACATATTAGTTATGAGATAAAAATGTACATATACAAAAGTTGAGGCTAAGTAATGCAAATTTATTTAACGGCTACAGTAATACTAAAATATAAATCATCTGAATTAAAGGAATTAGATTGTAACCGCCCCTTTAATTATTTACTTAAATATTAATTCAAATTTATTTAAAAATATCGAAATTGTATCTACAATATTAAATATTAATAAAGAGTTATTTTTAAAAATACTCACTCCTAAATTTACAAATATTTGAATTCATACCTAGAATTCATAAATATTTAAATTGAGCTAAAACTTTTCCTTTAGAGCGTTATAGATTTGAACCTTGTTTCTTCCCTATTTTATTAAATGCAATGGTGTAAGCAGCAAAATGTGAAATCTTAGGAGAGGGGCAAGAAAAAGGTTCTTATATTAAATGGGGGGTGTTAAATTAGAGTTAATATAGTATATTAGAATAATACTCCCTCAATCCATGAAAAATAGTCTAATTTGTGGACGGTACGGGTAGGTCTGCTTATTCGGTCGGTTCTTGTTCTGACCGGTTACAATTTTTCATGAATCCTACAATCTGAACAGGGACCAGAACCGACCGATTCCGATTCTGAACCGGAAGTGATGTATAATTTCAATATGAATTTATTTATAAATAATTCAATACTAACAAAATAATAATCTAATAGCTGGATATCTGACAAATAATACAAACAACAATACAATAATATTCATATATGGGTAAGAGTGATGTCAAGTGTAGTAGGTCGGAGTAGTTTGTGTTGCCAATCCTTTTATAAAAAGGAGTTCTAAAATTTAGCATTTTTTTTTAAAAAAAAGGAGTTTTAAAATTGAATTCCATTTTTTTCTCTAAACAAATGTTCAATGGAATTTCCAATATTAATTGATCTTGTTGTGACTTTTTGGTTTAATGCGGAACAATTAATAAATTATTCAAAAACATGTTAATATCATATGCTAAATTAATTGTTACATAAATTATTATAAAGTTAAATTTCAATTATATGAAATGATATTGTATTTGTATAAGTTCTTTTGAAAATTAAAAATAAACTTATGATATCCTATTCATAGTAGTTAGTTCATAAAAAATGAATTGGGGAAATAACTATAGATTCAAAGCATCACGGTTTAAACATTTTAAATACTTTAGAAAACAGAGCTCGCAAATTTAACACTATTTAAATCTAAAAATCACTCAATGTTTCAAATTATTTTATTTCAATTCAATATTAATTTAATTAAGTTAGATTTATTACTATTTAAATTATATAAAAAATGAATTGTAATCTAGTTCCCAGTTACAAACCGGTCGGTTCCGGTTAGAAACCGAAACCAGTTTTATTTAAAAAGTTGAAACTGGTACCGGAACTGGTTTTTCAGTCCCGGTTCCTCAATTAACCGGCTTGTTCCGGTTAACCAAGAATCGGGGAATTGTTTAGGCACCCCTAGGTATGGGTTTTAATGAGAAATTTAGTAAAGGGAAGAGAAAAATAGATAAAGTAAGAGAGATATGGAGAAAAGGTAGGTAAAGTTCGTGAGTGGTAAAATATGAGCGACTTTCCATTTATAGAAATGAAACTCTTTTTGTGGACATCCTAATATGGTAAAATGAAACTATTTTTCGTAGACGGCGTAATATGCAAGATATGTGTGCATATCTATGGACAATCCACCCTGATTTTAGACAACTTATTTAATATGGGCCGCTGTAGAGTAGCCTATCACTTAACCCATTAGGGTTGTGGCCTCATAAGATACGACTCTAAATAGCAATCACAAATTCTTCGGAACACTCTTTTGCCCAATTCAACCGACGATCGGCTGCAGCGGAGAGCCGGCGGCGTAGGAGGCCACAGATCATGGTGCACGTCTCGTTTTACCGCAATTGTAAGCATCTCTATCTTTTCTTTATGGTTCTATCGTTATATGCATACACGATACACACTCAATTTTCGCTGTGCTTGTATTTCTGCGTGCTTGCGTTGCCACTTTGTATGTGCTCTAATTTGGTAAATTCAATTGAGAGTAGCGACGATGTATTTGGTAAATTCAATTGAGAGTGTGAGAGAAATTTATCTGTCTTGATGGATGATACCGTTGTTAGATTAGAAAGCGAGTAATTTGCAGATTTCTCTTTTATTTGTAGTTAAATTATCTCAATAGTTGCTAAACTGTAGGATCAAACTCAGTATTTTATGCCTTCACCTGATTTTACATTTTCTTTCATTCTTTCATGCGTGTAAGTTTTAGTACTCAGTTAATCCGTGTTAATTGGGATATATTCTGAGCGTCAATGAAATTCAATATCGACTTGTTGTATTTAGAAGAGCATTGATATAATTAATGTAGTTATATTATGGAAAAGAAGTAGACAGTGAATAAGATTATGCAAAAATTTATTACCATGACCCTGTAACAGATGGTAAGACATTTAAGAAGCCTCGTCGTCCTTATGAGAAGGAGAGACTTGATGCTGAGTTAAAGCTTGTTGGAGAGTATGGCCTGAGGTGCAAAAGGGAGCTATGGAGGGTTCAGTATGCTTTGAGTCGTATTAGGAACAATGCTAGAAATCTTTTGACCCTTGATGAAAAGGATCCCCGTCGTATTTTCGAGGGTGAGGCCCTACTGAGGAGGATGAACAGGTATGGCCTACTGGATGAGAGCCAGAACAAGCTCGATTATGTCCTGTCCCTCACTGTGGAGAACTTTCTTGAGCGCCGTCTCCAAACTTTAGTCTTCAAGGCAGGCATGGCCAAGTCTATTCACCATGCTAGAGTGCTGATTAGGCAAAGGCACATCAGGTATTAACTATCTATATTCTTGTGTTTTAAATTGGTCTCAGTGCTGCTGTTATTTTCGTAATTAAACTTGTGTCCCTTTGCTTCAACTAACATTTGTTTGCAACCTGCCAGTGAACTAGGCTGTAGTTTATGCAATTTCATTTGACCTTTACATGGTACATGTTTTGATGTATTGGATTGTAGCTGGTGGTAGTTGAGTATACCTGCAAAAGTTAAATTACTAAAAGTTCATTAGCTATATCCTGAGTGTCATGAATTAAGAATTAAAGTGGAACGAAATATATATCTCCGTATAATGAGTTATTTATACCACACAAATATAGATTTATGAGGGCGGGAGAGTTTGAATTTCTGGTGAATACCATTAGATATAATTGTGAAGCTGAGACATCATATACGATACTTCACTCATAATGGTTCTTGACTACGTACTCCTATTCATTATAGCTTGATGTAAGGTTGTAAGATCCATCCGGATCCGTCTTTTCGTGCTTACAACCTCCATAACACCGAAGAAGATTATTAATACAAGAAACAAGAAGACGATAAGGAAAACTAACCCAACAAGATCACCAAGTGATAGTATTTCCTTGGGATAGGTTGTCACACCTCAACCCCTCTGACGTATGCACTTACTATAAACAAATCCCTTATCATAAAAGCAATTAATACACGGGTCTAATTCATAGAACCCCCATATTATATAAGTTCAAGCCAACACTTACCCGATACATATTTTAAAATATCCTATAACGTAGTGGAACCCTCTCACCACTCTATGTACTATACATTTATCTACATGCAAAAAGATGAGGAGGAGAAGGTTGCCAATATGCGTCAGCCGCCGAACCTGATAACGCGTGGGGTTCCTATGACCCACGTCAGTCAAAACATTACTACTATCTTATTCCTGAAAAAAATTAGTGGTTTATATGAGCCACAACTCAGTATATATAAATTTCCACCTTTAATCTCACATGATACAAACATCAAGCATATTCTTTTATCAATACACATAATTTAAGACAAACCATTCCATATTCATATGCATATGCCACTCTATTCAGTTTATTGTTCTGTAACAGTCAAGCCTGGTATCTACCCGGGATTTCCAATATGATTGACCCGTAGGTCCCATTATGATTTGACCCGAAGGTCCTACTGTAATTGGACCCGAAGGTCCCAATATGTTTGACCCGAAGGTCCCAATATGATTGACCCGAAGGTCCCACTGTGATTTGACCCGAAGGTCCCAATATGATTTCAGATCCAGGGCAAAACCGTCACAGATCATCTTTAATTCAATGATTCACATAATCGGTATAATAAACATATCATTTGCACCAATAACATATCCACATCATATTCCATAAAATTATCCAACATATCTAAAAAAACATGTCCATTTCAGCAATCAAATATTCATAATCATATCAATTTCATACCATATAATCCAATAAATCACTCCAATTCAGCATATAACAATCAACCACATAACACATGTAAAACTAAAAGTGTGATTTATACACACCTGTTTAAGATAGACAATCTGGCCGAGCACTTGTTCCTGTTTCTTGATCTATAGCCCTTGATCCTATGTATATAACAAAATATACATTATTTTAATATCCCTTTCAACTTAAATCCTAATTTACTAAGAACCTACTTATTTATCAGCTAGATAATATGTACAACATTATGCGTATAGTAATAATTAAGCTTTTAACTTATGTCATTTAATATACTTTATGTATATACCCCATAATTATTCATCATATATATATACATAACCAGGTATGGAGGTCATATATATATATATATATATATATATTTTAAACTTTCAGGAAAATCATTAGTTACTTAGATTTGATGACTAAATTCAAATTTTAGTTATTCTTCATTACTGGATAACCCATGTATATAGCATAAGCCACGACATATGGTATTAAATAATTGTTGATAACAATTGCTAACTGGACTTGCTTAAATTAAGAATATACCTTCCTATAGTTGATTCATTGAATGTCAATATATACATATATATATATGTATAATATGCTAGAAAAGCTTTCAAATAAATACATAATATGCTAGAAAAGTACATAACTTAGTTAATCCTCTGCATTTGCCTTTTAAACTCGAAAAGTCTAAAGTGTAGGAGCTCTCTCTTTCTCTACTTGGTTTAACTTCTTCTGAATCCTTTTTTTTCATTTTTTAATATATTTTTACTTTAAAATAAAATAACCGCCTTACTATGAAGCTTAGGTTACACTTGATATAAAAGTGACACGTATCTATTACCAAACTTATCTCATAAACTAGACTAGTATAAAGAATTATTTTCTTTTCTTTTCCTATCCTCCCTACGTATTACTTTAAATCCCATGCACACACATAAAACTATATTGTACTAAAATATAACTAAATAGTGTATATATATACACACATAACTGACTATTTGTACATATGTAATACGTATATATAATATGCAAGTGACTTTAATTAAGTTATTCATCTAACTTTGTAATTATGTTTAGCCTATATAATAAATAATTTTATTTATTACTACTGAAGTGAAAAAAAAGATTCTTATGATACCCTGATAAGGCTAATTTCATGCATAGGTCTAGGGGATAAATTCGTGAATTTGCTGGGTCTAATACATGTTTTAAGCCAGGTGTATAGAAGAAATTCGCCAGGTCCAGGAAAAGAAGGAGGCAATCACACGCCCGAGGAAACTGGCGAATAAGTGAACGTTGTGAAAGAAATTGCAAGACGGAGTAAATCTCATAACTGAAGGGTAGAATGGTGATTTCTAAGAAGGTTCTAGAAGATTATGCCCGTGTCTATAAAAGGAAGGATGCATGCATTCTGGAGGGACCTTCTCGGTGGAGGCCTCACTAACAGTCTGCAGCTAGTTCACTTTTCTATACACTTGGGTTCTTAGAGGGAAATTCAGGGGTTTCGCACTTGGGTTCACCTTTAGCTTTCATACATTTGTTGTTGGGTTGTAACACCGTCCTGTTGAGGGCGAAGAAACAAGCTCCACTCTACTGCTTTCGTATTTCGTATTTCACCGAGCTTCGCTGTTCGAAGCTCGGCCTTCCGATTTCGCTGAATATTTCTGTGTTTAATGCAAGTTTCATTTTCTATTATGACGTTGGTGTTGATTTCTGATTTGGTTGTCGAGATTTTCTAGAGTTTGCGTTAGTTTGCCTGTGTTGGATCCGTTTCGCAATTGTTTTATGAACTTATGCAGGTTAATGGTTGAATCTGGGTGATCGGAGTTTGCTGGTGGTTGAATCGGAGATTTAAGTTTGGTATTGTTGCTAAGTTGTGTGCGATTGCTGGAAATTGGAGTTGATCGGAGTAGATCTGTTAGATCGGAAGTTATGGGGTAGAATCTAGTTGTTGTTGGTTTCGGATTGCTTGGATCCGAAGTGGATTAAGCGTTCGACGTGAAATCTGAGCAGAGCTGGTTTATTTTGATGCCTAGTCTTTGAGTTTTCATTTCGCTTCGTCTAGTATATGTAGATCTGCGTTATTTCCGGCTTGTCGTAAGTTTTCGACGACCAAACTTTTACATTATGTTTGAATCTGGGTATGTGCTCTGTTTACTTCATCTTCGTGTTTAAATCCGGTGAAGAAAAGCATGCCGAAGTTAGTTATTTTCTCAGTCAGTTATTTGCAGCTTTTCTGCCGTACTCGCTATTTCTGGGTCATGGTCCCCACTGTTGGTTGGTCTCTGTCTAGCTAAATTAGGTAGCCGTTTACACGGTCTAGGAAGTAAGCTTAATATACCGAAGTCTTGATGATGTTTGATCTCAGCATGTTTACAGCTTTCTAGGTCTAGCGTTTATATTTCCTGCCTAGGTCTAGTAGTAGTTATACCTCAACCATGTTTGCGTGGCAGCAGCCGCTTAGTCAAGAGTCTCTAAATGCTCTCTTACATGTCCATCTTCGTGGGATCGACCCCTGCTTCTCTATACTAATTTATAGTATTCGGGTTGAGGGATCTTTGAAGGGGAGTTTTGTGTGTACAACGACAGAGTATTCTGAGTTACATTGAGTTCCTAGACCAAGTGATCTAGTGGATTCATAGGACTTGGTGTCTCGACCTCACAACATATAAACACATGCTACTCTAAACTCTCGCGACTTCAAATGGCGCCGTTGCCGGGGATGGATGGCGTATTTTGTGATTGTTTTTAGAGATTTTTGGCGTACATAGTTTTGATTTATTTTTCTTTTCTTTTCAGTGTATGAGCAGAGGCTCGCGGACTGGATTCTTGAGTAACTCATCTAGGTGGAGGGACGATAGATTTATTTGGCAGATCAAAGATACAGCATCCATGGTCACCACCAGATCAGGGTTATCTACGGGAGATCCATTTCCGTTCGGTTCGGAAAGTGAAGAGGATTGGAGTTCATCCGGAAGGGAGGATCCCAAGTCACCAACAGAGTCGGAAACAGAGTCAGAAACAAAGGAAGTAGTCATGGCGCAAGTAGTAGATCCAGATCCAGAGATCAGTTCGTTAACCGCCCATTTAGATGGAGAACCAGCTCAAGCTATAGTGATGAATCCACGCCAGAGGACTATTGAGATCAAGACAAACGTACTCGGCATCTTGCCAACGTTCTCTGGGCGTAGAAATGAGTGACCATACGAGTTCTTAAATGAATTCAGTAAGTTGTGTGGTATTCAGAAGAGGCCGAATGATGCAACAGAGGAGGATTATCGCCTACGTGCAATTCCGTTTTCCTTGAAGGGGGAAGCCAACAAGTGGTTATTGAGGTTGCCCCCGGATTCTATCCGCACATGGAGGGATTTCAAGTTAGAATTCTTAGATTATTTCTTCCCATCCAACAAGACGAATGCACTGAAAAAAGAAATATTAGAGTGTAAGCAGGATTACGACGAATCTTTGAGTCAGTATTGGTCGAGATTCAAGGGGTTGTTGGATGCATGCCCGAATCACCGAATGATAGAGGCAGGTATATTGGGTAGTGGTGATCATTATCTAGAGGTGCTAGGATTGCTATTATGTTGAAACGTGCGCGAGGAGAGTCTCGTTTGATAACATCCACAAGAGGAGCTCGAAACAAGGTTTTATTATTCGGAACCTAGCTAGTTGTAGTTTAATTACTCTATGAATAATAAATAAGAGTTTCTTGCTAAGTCCACTCTTGGAGAATAAAATATGTTAATTAATTAAGTCCATAGCAGACAATAATTAATTAATGGATGTTTCTATCTTAAGCACGGGAAATAAATTGAACGCGAATAAAGGAAACCCGGAATACTTGTAATTTCAGATTTGGAAAGGCAGTGCAATATTACTTCTGTAGTGGCTGCTTGTAATATTCCAATATAAGCTTATATTAAATTGTGGGTTCAATTTAATTAGTAAAAAGCTAATTGAGTGAGGCCTGATCCAAATTCTTCCTTAGATCCCTAACTGGGCCCAATATGTGACTTATATAAATAGGAGAATAAAGGAGACAGAAAACACACATTTTTCCACTCACAAATTTTCGTCCACTCCTTTGAGAGAGAGAAATCGAAAATTGCCTTCCTCCGTGAGCCGAGTTCTGTCTTCGTTATTCAAGTCCTAATACATTGGTGAGATTTGCCCACACAAATATCGGCGTATAGTCCGGGACACCAGTCAGAAGATCTGAGGTCTTGTATTGAAGATCTTCACGTGGAGACGGAGCGAGCCATCATCGATTCTTGATTGAATCAATAAGGTAAATTGGCTAATTCCGTAGTAAGCATGTTTTAGGGATTTTATATGCTAAAGCATATTTTAATTCAAGTTATGAGCATGATACATGTGAAAATTGCGCGAATAGAATTTGTCTAAATAATCTGCTAAATAGATCAAATTCATGTGATCGGATATTGAACGCACGCTTCCGCTGCCAACCCCTTCAGATATCAAATCTAGATTTTATAAAATAATCTTAAACTGATTAATCATGTTTTCTATTAGTCATTAGATTGCATTTCTGGATTTATACGAATTTTTATTTGGATCACCTCCCGATATTTATATATAAATTCTGCATTCACACACATATGTACATAGTGGCAGACACAGGACGAGGAGGTGAGGGGCTTAAGCCCTTCCAAACCTTTTTTTAATAAATATAAAATTTTTAAAATTTTAAAAAAGTATCTTCGGTTCTTCCCAAATTAATATCTTTGGGGTTTAATGGAAAAGAGATTTAGTGGAAAGGATGGGTTGAAAAATAAAATTACGGAGAAAACTTATTGGAACAATGGCCGCCACATAGAGTTAATTGGGATGATGAAGAAGATGAAATAATAAAACCTTTTAAACTTAAATAAATATAATAATAATAGTAGAAAAAGTCAATTCCGTACTCCCTGCTTAAATTGTTTCTAAATTTGACATTAACGTTTTTATTGAAACGAGAATTACAACTTGTAATTAGTAAGGTGATGTCAATTATTTCCTTTTCTTTTGTCATTTTCTCCATTTTCTTAAAAATAAAATTTTTAAAAATAATATGAATTTTAATACACAACTAGTCTAAAAAAAGAGGAAGTTAAAAAATAATAAAATTAATATTAAGAGATTGTGGGGTCTATTTCCTGAATAGAGAGTTTATATTTTTAGGAAACAAACTAAAAGAAATAATTTTTTTTTAGGAAATGAAGGGAGTAGTTTACAAAATCACCGTGTATTAGATAATCATGCATTTTTATGTATTAAATAGCTTTAGCAAAATAAACACAACTAGAACTTGAATTGTATTATTCTTTTTGTTAAACTTGTGTTGGATTAATTTTATATATTAGATATTTATGCATTTTTATAATTTTTACTCCATTCGTCTCAAGGTAGTTGAGGTATTTTTTTGGGCACATGATTTAAGAAATTGATGTATTAAAGGTTAACGTGGAGAGAATAAAATAAGATAGGGAATAAAGTAAGATAGATGTAGAGAATAAAGTATGAAAGATGACGGGTTTTAATGAAAAATTAATAAAGTAATAGAGAAAGAGAAAAAATAGGTAAAGTAAAAAAGATAGAAAAAAAGTAGATAAAAATATAAGAAAGAAACTTTCCATTTTTAGAAATGGGACTAGTGGATATCCAAAAATGAATAAATGAGATTATTTTTCATGGACGAAAGGGAGTATGAAAAATTTTAGTGAATCCCTTGCCAAATTTTATTTCTGCGTCCGCTGCAGGTGGCCATGTTTCGAAAATGTCATGCCTTTTGAAGTTTACATATCAACATTACAAGACAGGATACATGGTAAATTTATTCTAATAAAGGCGTGTTTTGAAAATGTCATGCCTTTTCAAGTTTACATATAAACGTTACAAGGCAGGATACAGGTCAATTTATTCTAATCAGGTATTTAAAATTAGGTTACGTCATAAGACATGTAAACACAGAACAGTATATATATGTATGCATTCTACACTGCTTGATAATTAAAAATTTAATTGACTATTATTATTACAAACATCGAAGTCATAATAGATTATCATTAGATTTGTACCTTGATTTTTTTGTTTTTTTTAAGATAGCCAACTACTCTGGTTGTTACAGCACTTTTGTTGCATTTTTATTTGTTAGAGAAATATTAGTGTTCACACAGTAGAAATGAAACTAATATGCACGTAGGGTTGTGATCAATTGATATTTTTTAGCCTAATTGAGAATTGCGATGCATTATTAGCCACTCATTTTTATTAAATGAATGGTCCAAAATTTGTCACATGGAAAATAGTTTTAGAATAATTAATTATGAAAGGGCAGAAAGGTAATTTCATGGTACATTTTATTCAATAAATATTTTTTTTAATTTTAATTTTAAAAAAAATATTTTATTTATTTTATTTATTTTTTTAATTTTTTTTTGTCATCTACATATACAATTCATGTCAACTACACACATATAATATCAACTAGATATACAATTCATGTAAACTACACACATATAATGTCAACTATAAGTTGTTAACATTTGATGTGCAGACTATTGATGATAATACCCATGAGTTGACATAATCTACTTGCAGTTGATATTTCAAAATTGTTGTGAATGAGTGGTTGAAAATGTATCTCAATTCTCAATTAAGCTAAAAATCTGAACCTAACATGACATCAAAAACTAATATGCTGGGAGTTAGTACCTGTGTAAGAAAAGTTACAGTAGACATGAAAAGTTAATCATTTGAAATAATAATCGATTCTATGTATAACTCTCATTTTAGTTTCTAGCTGCTAGTGTCTCATCTGTGCTATACACGATACATTGTATTTCACTATGATTAGGGAGACTAATTCTCTTGATTAAATTTTTAGGTATAATTAGAGTAAATGCCAAAATTGGTCCTGAACATATATCCATTTTACGATTTTGGTCCTAAACATTATCTTTTGGATTTTTTGGTCCTGCACATATGGACATTTGATCATTTTGGTCCTCCGTCAATATTTCCGTTAAAAACTAACGGTCAACATTATCTTTTGGATTTTTTGGTCCTGCACATATGGACATTTGATCATTTTGGTCCTGCACATATGGAATTTTGATCATTTTGGTCCTCCGTCAACATTTTCGTTAAAAACTAACGGTCAACGGCCGATTTTTGACTAAAACAATGGGTTGGGTCGGGTCGTGTTTGGGTCGGGTTTTGGTTATACGTTAAGAAAAAAATAATATTTTCTTAAAATCTAAGCATAATATTTTCGTTAAAATCTAAGCATAATATTCTTAAAAAATTAATTAATATTTTTTAATTAATAAAATTAAAGTATAGTATTTTTAATTAATTTTTTCATGAATTTGAAGAAAATATTATGCTTAGATTTTATTAAAAATAATTTTTTAATTATTTAATTTTATTATATAGATTTAATATTAATATACTTTAATTTTATTATTTTGATTAAAAAATGATTATTTTAATTTGGTAATTTTTTATTTTATTGTGTAATATCATGTTTAAATCGTATAATAACATCATGTTTTAGTCGTTATAATATTTTTAATCAACAAAAATAACTAAAAATTAAAGTTTTATAATTTTTTAATTAATAAAAAATAATTATTTTTTTCTTAACGTGTAACCCAAACCCGACCCAAACACGACCCGACCCAACCCATTGTTTTAGTCAAAAATCGGTCGTTGACCGTTAGTTTTTAACGAAAATGTTGACGGAGGACCAAAATGATCAAAATTCCATATGTGCAGGACCAAAATGATCAAATATCCATATGTGCAGGACCAAAAAATCCAAAAGATAATGTTGACCGTTAGTTTTTAACGAAAATGTTGACGGGGGACCAAAATGATCAAATTTCCATATGTGCAGGACCAAAATGATCAAATGTCCATATGTGCAGGACCAAAAAATCCAAAAGATAATGTTTAGGACCAAAATCGTAAAATGGCTATATGTTCAGGACCAATTTTGGCCTTTACTCGTATAATTAACCTCTTGGTCTGATTTTTCTTTTCAACTATTACTATCAGACAACTAAGTAACTTAGAGTTAGCCCAACTCAACTAATCAAATCCATTCTTCATTAATAAAAGGAGCTCATGCCATCAAATAGGAGGCCCGAGCATCCTCTTTTTCATCCATAAAAAGTGGCCCAAATAATTTAATTACAGGTGGCCCAAAAAGAGCCCAATATCAATTATATAAACCATAATTGCACAAAGGAGAGCGGCACATCCTTCCTTCTTCCCTCCTCTATGAGTAAATGCTCCCCTTTCATTCTTACATTCACATTTTGTCTCCAGTTAAATACACTAAATCAATACATCTCGTACCAACTAAGAAATGTATCATCTTAGTCGTGACGGAGGGAGTATAAAAAATAGTGGATTGAAAAAACTACTGGAATATGGGGTCCACTTTTTTATATTAATTTTATAATAAAATATGAGTGAAGTGGGTTAGTGGAATGTGATACCTACTTACCATTTATAATAAAAATAAAATTTAACTCTTGGAACGGACTAATAAAATATGAATCTTATTGTGAGACGGATGAAGTAATATATTGTCACGAGAGTAAAACATGTTATTAAGAAAGTAATACTCCTTTCATCACATTCAAAGACTGTGGATAATATTAGTGTAATGTTTAGGGACTAAGAGCATTTCTAAGAGAGGAAATAAATAGATAGGTAAAGAGAAATAGAGAGGAAATAACTAATGGTAATAAATATTTGAGAATGTATTATACATTTTTTTCCAGACAAAAGATTAACATGATAATTTTATTTATATATATATATATATATATTTTAAATTTACCTCTTTTCCTTGAAATTCTTTATTTTTAAAAAAAAGTATATTCACCTTTTTGAAAAATTAAATTTAGTTCTCTCTATATTAAAATTATCTTTTCTTGGAATTACTAAGGTGGCAAATATAAAAATTTCCTACTATTGAATAGGCCTAATTTGTTCATAAGCTCAATAAAATAAATAGCCCGGCCCATTATATCGAGCTCACTAGCTTCGATCATATGCCGAATGTCCAGCCCAATCGTTTTGGAACGGAGGCGAGAAATTTCTAATTTCCTTTCATTTCGCATTCCAACATTTCGTCTCTGTCTTCACACACAAACACACAACACACGGAGATCTCCATTCAAATGTATATTTACAGTTCCTATTTGTAGAAAAAAAATTCCAATTAATTTATCAGCTTTTCTGTAATCACAGAATGGCGGCGAATTTCAGCTGGAAAAAATCATGAGGGGAAGGAGCTTGTGATTGTTTTTCTTAGCAATCTCCGATTCTAGATCTCCGTCGATTCGTCGGCGGAAATAATTTTCTGTTGCGTTCTTGGATTCAAGGACTTTTAGATCGGTATTTAGGCAGCTAATAGATTTTGTTTGAGGCGAAAATGCCGGGGCATGGGAATCTGGATAGGCAAATAGAGCAATTGATGGAGTGCAAGCCGCTATCGGAGGCGGAGGTGAAGATTTTGTGCGATCAGGCGCGGGCGATTCTGGTGGAGGAGTGGAATGTGCAGCCAGTGAAATGCCCCGTCACTGTGTGCGGCGATATCCACGGACAATTTTACGATCTGATCGAGCTGTTCCGGATTGGCGGCGATGCTCCTGATACGAATTATCTCTTTATGGGGGACTACGTAGGTGAGTTTTTTTGTCGAATTTATTGAGGCATGTTTCTTAATTTAAAGTAGCTGTTTCGAGTCATCTTTTGCTGTTACTCGTTTTAATTATTGAATTGTAAGGCGAGGATGTCTGAATTGGTTCATAGCTGAATTTGTGTATACGTCTCGTTTAATCTATAGGAAATTTCCAGTAGAAGATGATCCTATACTATATTCATCTTGTGTAGCTTGATGCAAAATGTAATTATATGGAGCTGATTCCTAGCTAAATATTCTGTTGTCATAGCTTGTGAAGATTGGAGATTACTTATTGAGCTTTCTGATGTGCTGGCGAGCTGTATTTTTCTCTGAATTGATCCCTGGGATTTAACTATGTAGATTATAGATATAGTAAATTACTAGTACTAAGCATGGCGTTTGATATCTTGGAGCAAACTATTTCTGATGCGGTGGAATTGTTTCATTGCAGTCAATTTGCGGAAATGGCAGGGTTGTGTTTTTGTTCCTACTTCCAAGCCAATTCCATTATGCACTGTTTCAATTATGGCTGGTGTCACTATACCTAATTGTATTGATTTTGTTGTGGTTTTTGTAATGTAAGGCAAAGGCTTGCGTTGGAAAGTTGACCTGTAATTGAGGAAGTTTATTTTCAGAAATGTTTATAGAGTATTTATTCCTGATGACGTTTACATTACATGAATATAACATGAATAGACATGTTGCGTATTTGTGGAGATGGGATAGTTTTTCATACATATAGCGGAGGATTTCTTCTTTGCCTTTTATTTTTGTTTTCTTTTTTGAAGTTTGTTACTTGTGATTTTTTTTGTTATACTCTCTATGTATGCACCTGCCTTACTAAATGGTATGCTTTATGTGATCTTCACTGTGATAGCATTTGATTAACAAAATGTGCATACTGCAGACCGTGGGTACTATTCTGTGGAGACGGTCACACTCTTAGTAGCCTTGAAAGTTCGTTATAGAGATCGAATCACAATCCTCAGAGGAAACCATGAAAGTCGGCAAATCACTCAAGTGTACGGCATCTATCTAATTCCTTTATGAACTTCTGATTAAATTTCTTTTAATTGATCTCCAGTTCCAAATTAATATATGCAAATTTTACAGCTCATGAAGAATATTATATTTCCGTATCCTCCTATCTGGGACTTTGTAGTATAAAGCGGTAAATGACATCCAAATGTGAACTTCAAAAAATAAGAATGCCCTTGGATGATTTTGTTTAAAATAATGATGTTTACAGGTGTACGAATAGGATCATAATTTTTTGTTTAGTGAATCTTTCTAACCATGCTTGGTATGAATGCTCCATTTGGCAAGATATGGTTACACGGTTGTTCAATTTTATACAATGTTATCAATCTCGTATGGTGGCTTATGGCGGTTCGCCTAAAAACCGCTACATGGATATAGCGGATATGGCGGTCAATAATTAAATAAATAAAATAATACTTATATATTTATATATAATTCAAAAGTTAGAAAAAGTTAGAAAATAATAAAAATATACTCCCTCCGTACCACAAAGTTTGTCCCAGTTTGACTCGGCGGGGATTTTAAGAAATTGTTTGACTTTGTATTAAATGGAGGTGTGTAGTGGAATAAGGGTCCCACATTGAGGAGAGTGGGGGTGTATTTAATGTCTATTTTTTGATAGATTCTAAGTGAGACAAACTTTGTGGGACGGACGAAAATGGTATAATGGGACAAACTTTGTGGTACGGAGGGAGTAACATCTAAAACTCTTAAAAAAATTAATAATACATAAAATCCAACTCTAACCTCCATGTTTCTTGCATAATGCCCCATTCCTAAATGCAGTACACACACAATGTTATCAAATGACAGATATGACGGTGCTATGGCTGCGCCATGGTGCTATGGCGTTTCCACCACCGAACGTCATGCCATAGCGCCATGGCGCCGCCATATCCGCTATTTGATAACATTGATTTTATATGCGTCTTAGATCAGTATAGTTAGTCCCTAGTGATGTTCTTGCTCCAAAGGGACAGTGCCAAGGTGATTCTATTTATATCTGTGTGTTATTGTAGATTCTACGTGAATAAGATGCTCTAAGATCTGATGTATAACTCTCTTAGAATATTGTCGTGATTTGCTGTATAAAATACCAATGTTATTAAAAATCGGCCATGGCGCCGCCGTGGCGCCATTGCGTGGCGGGTTTTGGAAAAAACGCCATCGCCACGAGCTGCCACAAAACTTTTTTATGGCGACCGCCATTTGCCGCCATGAGTGAGGCGCCATGGCGGTGCCATGGCAGTTATGGCGTCACTTTTGGTTGGGCTGCCCCAAACCTTAGCCCAATTACCAAATAACACAGCCCAAATGATTTTTAACCCTTAACCCGGCCCAAATAATGAAATAAAATGCCAATTAAGTCAAAATCTTGGGTTTTTTTCATAGTATCTCTTTCCCTCACAAACAAACCCAACCTGCTGCGCCCCCAGTCCCACTGCCCTAGTCACGTCGCCGCCGCCCGCCGCCGACTGCCGCCGGTCCGTCTAGAGCAGCCCACTGCCCAGATTTTGAAGGTAACCGAAATTGTATCAGTGATAGAGTTTTTGATGGAGATTCACTTGATTGGGATACTGTCTACGAGTCGTCGGGGATTGGAGAGCCTATCACATATACTAGGTCTAAGAAAAGAAAAGAAGCTTCTCCATCATCAAGTTCTAGGAAAGCCTCAAGAACCACAACCACATCTAGAAAAGGGAAAGGCCAATTAGGGAAAGGCAGATTGGCGACAGTGGTTGAAGAAAGAGAGCTTGTTGATGAAGAATTGGAAGATGAAGAAGTTGGGGATGAAGAAGAAGGATCTACTTCGTTGGAGGACGATGATATCGATGAGGATGAGGATAACTATCTTGTGGAGGATGACTATGTTGGGGATGGTGATGATTGAGGATGGTTTTAATTTAGATTTGATATGTATTATGAATTTGTGATGATGACTTTATATTTTGATTGTTGAACTAAGACTTATTATGGTAGGCATATTATATAATTGCTTATGACTTTATGCTTTATTTATTGTTTTAATAGTTGATAACTTGATATATTACAATTTTTTATTATTTTCTAATTTTTTGAATTTATATATACATATATTACTAATATTTTTGTTGGAGTATAATCTCACAATCACCGTTGGATGCAGCAAGCTAAAATCAATGTCATTCTCAACAGCTGCAGATTTGTTAGAGGTTGAGCTCGTTCAAGATTTTATTGAGCTCGGCATTTTATTGAGCTCGGCATTTTATTGAGCTCGGCATCATGCAGCACTTCGGCATGTTGATGCAAACCAAGAAACGGGAAGTAGCCGTTGGAACAGTTATAACTGGTTTGTTAACTAACATCTCAAGAGAGCCGTTGGAGGATGAAGGGACTGATATAAAGCAGACGAAGGCTGCATCTGGAAAAGTTAATCAGCTACTTCGATATTCAAGAAAAGAGTCTCCAAACTATCACTTGATTAGTTCTTGGTTTAGAATTAGATTAGAGGTGTTGAGTTCTTGGAGAGAGTTCTTGAGTAATTGTAAATCTCTGCATATTTCTCAATATACTGAATCATATTGCCTTTGGCCGTGGACGTAGATCTTACGATCGAACCACGTAAAACTCTAGTGTTCTTTCTTTTTCCGCATGGTTGTTGTTATCATCGATCTTTTGCATACTTTCATAACAAGTGGCGCCGTCTGTGGGAAACGCAATCGGAGTTGATATCGATGGCGACGACGAGGTTCGAAGCGGAGAAATTCTCGGGGAAGAATGACTTTGGTCTGTGGCAGATCAAGATGAAGGCTCTGTTGATCCAGCAAGGGCTCGATGAAGCGATCGAGCCAATTGATCCGAAGGGGAAAGAAAAAGAAGATCTCGATGAGAAGAGCGTGAGGAAGAAGGCTGAGATTGCCAAGAAAGCCCATAGCGCCATTATTCTCAATCTCACGGACAAGGTGTTGCGCGAGGTTGCGAAGGAAACCACGGCGCATGGGGTATGGACGAAGCTCGAAGCGCTGTACATGACCAAGTCGCTTGCTAATCGCCTATACATGAAGCAGCGCCTCTTTTCATACAAGATTCTTGAAGACCGACCCTTCGCAGAGCAGATTGATGATTTCAGCAAGAATCTGGATGATTTGGAGAATGTAGATGGCCCCATGAAGAATGAAGACAAGGCCATCTTGCTCTTGAATGCTCTTCCCAAAACATTCCAGCATCTTAAAGATGCAATGCTGTTTGGCCGGAATGCAGAATCTGGCATCACATATGAAGAAGTTCAGTGTGCTCTTCGATCAAAGGAGCTGGAAAAGAACTCTTCGACGACAAATGAAGGAAGTGGCAGTCAAGCCTTGAATGTAAAGGCTTTCAAAGGCAAGAAAAAGAAATTCAATCAGAATCAAAAGCCTAAGTATCAGAAGCAAAATGAGGAGAAGCGAAGCTGTCATTACTGCAAGAAACCTGGGCATCTCAAAAGGGATTGCTACTCGTGGATAAGGAAGCAAAACGAAGAGAAGGCTACCCAAAATCAGGCTGATCTTGCAGAAGACACAGATCCACCCCAGATCATGAATGTGGTGAGTGGTGGGATAGAGAGTTCTTGGATAATGGACTCCGGGTGCAGCTTCCATATTTGTTCCAACAAAGCTTGGTTTGAAAACTTTTCTGAGGCAACCGGGTCAGTAATGTTGGGGAATGATCAGATGTGCTACATCAAAGGCATTGGAGATATCAGATTGAGAGCTCATGATGGATCAACAAAACTGCTTACTCAAGTCAGGTACATTCCTGAGATTAAGAGGAATTTGATTTCACTTGGCATGCTTGAATCTAGAGGTTTCAGGTTTTCTTCTGAGAAAGGCTATATGAATGTCTCACTTAATGGAAAAATCTTGCTGATTGCTGAGAGAAGAAACAGTTTATACTATCTAGTAGCAGAAACTGTTGTTGCTTCAGTGAATCTTGCAGAGGACTCTGATATGAGTCTGTGGCACAAGAGGCTCGGCCATCTTGGAGAAAGTGGGATGAGAGAACTGATCCAGAAAGGGGTCATTCCGGCTGGAAGTGATCAGAGGTTCAAGGAATGTGAACACTGTGCTCTGGGAAAGAGCAAGAAGCTACCATACAAGGCTGGTAAACACACCTCCAAATTACCTCTTGACTATGCGCATTGTGATTTATGGGGTCCAGCTCAGCCTGCTTCTATGGGAGGAGGCAGGTATTTCATGTCGATAATAGATGATTATAGCAGAAAAGTCTGGATATACATCCTAAAGCAGAAGTCACAAGCATTTGAAAAATTCAGAGAATGGTGCACAGAGATGAAGCTGAAGAAATCCACCACTCTCAAGTGCTTGAGGACTGATAACGGGCTGGAGTTCTTATCTGAAGATTTTGAGTCTTTCTGCAAATCAAATGGGATACAAAGGCATAGGACAGTCCCGGCTAATCCGCAACAAAACGGAGTTGCTGAAAGAATGAACCGAACACTCCTCGATAGAGTCAGATGCATGCTTTTATCATCAGGCTTGCCAAAGATGTTCTGGGGGGAGGCAGTGTGTACTGCTGCGGTGCTAATTAACAGTTCTCCATCATCAGCTATAGGAAATGAAATCCCAGATGTCAGATGGTATGGTGGAGATAGAGAGTACAATCAGTTCAAGGTGTTCGGTTGTAGAGCATATGCCCACTGCAAGCAGGGAAAGCTTGATGCAAGGGCTCAGAAATGTGTGATGGTTGGGTACCAACATGGAGTAAAAGGGTACAGGTTGTGGTGCACTGAAGAGGGGAACAAGAAGATAATTGTGAGCCGAGATGTGGTCTTCCATGAGCATCATATGCCATTCTTGAAGACTGAGGATCAGATGGGTGAAAGAGTATCTATTGATCAAGAAGTTCAGCATGGCCAGCCACCACCTAGTGATCCAGATGATCAGAATGGAGGTGGAGCTTCAAGTTCCCATAAAGCTTCAAGTCCACAGCAACCCCAGCAACGAGATCAGATTGATGATGATCAGAGATCACATATTATAGCCAGGGACAGAAACAGAAGAGAGATCAGAAAGCCAGCCAGGTTCAGTGATTATGAGATGAGTTTTTTTGCTCTCTGTGTTGCTGAGGTATTGGAGTGCTTAGAGCCATCCACCTATGCTGAAGCTATGTCGAGTAAGGAAAAGGAGAAATGGCTTGCAGCTATGAGAGAAGAGATCCAGTCACTACTCAAAAACCATACTTGGATTTTGGTGAAGAATCCAGGGACCCAAAAGCTTATTAGCTGCAAATGGATCTTCAAGATGAAGATTGAAGTTGGTGAAGTTGAGAGTGTCAGATTTAAGGCACGGCTTGTTGCTAGAGGATTCACTCAAGAAGAGGGGATTGATTATAATGATGTGTTCTCTCCGGTTGTAAAACACAGTTCCATCAGGATATTGCTTGCTCTTGTTGCAAAGTATGATTGGGAGTTACACCAACTCGATGTCAAGACAGCCTTCTTGCATGGTGAACTTGAAGAAACAATATATATGCATCAACCCGAGGGGTTCATGGAGGCTGGGAATGAAGACAAAGTGTGTTTGCTCAAGAGAAGTTTGTATGGATTGAAGCAAAGTAGTAGGCAGTGGTATCTCAAGTTTGATGAGCATATGATGAGTATTGGTTTCAGAAAATCGCAGTATGATAGCTGTGTTTACATCAGAGAAAGGAATGGTGTACCAATTGCTTTTCTACTTTTGTATGTTGATGATATGCTTGTGGCAGGAGCAGATCTGGGAGTGATTGAGAGAATCAAGGCTGAACTGGAATCCAAGTTTGAAATGAAGGATCTTGGAAATGCAAGGAGAATCCTTGGCATGGATATACTGAGGGATAGGCCAAAGAGAGAGCTCAGGTTGTTGCAGAGGAATTACATCCAGAGAGTTTTGAAGAAATTTCAGGCTGATGACTTCAAACCTGTCTCTACACCATTGGCTGCTCACTTTAAGTTGAGCATGGATCAGAAACCAAAGAATGACTCAGAGAGGAAAGAGCTGAGCAAGATACCTTATGCAAACATCATAGGAAGCATAATGTACACAATGCTATGCACAAGACCAGATTTGGCTCAGGCTATAAGTGTTACTAGCCGATTTATGTCAGACCATGGGAGAGAGCATTGGATAGCATTGAAGTGGTTGCTCAGATACTTGAAGGGTGCTTCAGATTATGGTCTGTTGTACAAGGCAGATTGTAAGGATCAAGGTGGAGCACTGGTGGGGTTTTGCGATTCTGATTATGCATCAAATAGAGATAATAGGAGATCTCAAACTGGATATGTGTTCACCCTAAATGGCACTGCTATAAGCTGGAAATCTGGATTACAACATGTGGTTGCTTTATCTACTACGGAAGCTGAGTACATGGCAATGACAGAGGCTGTGAAAGAAGCAATATGGCTGAAGGGAATCCTAGAAGATTTTGGGGAGAAGCAAGACACAGTGGAGATAAACTGTGACAGCAGCAGCGCCTTATGCCTTGCCAAACACCAAGTGTTTCACGAAAGAAGTAAGCACATAGATGTGCGGATGCACTTCATAAGGGATGAAATACAGAGAGGTGAAGTCAAGATGGTGAAAATATCTACTGAGCATAATGCGGCTGATATGTTGACAAAGCCGTTGCCAGCCATGAAGTTTAAATACTGCTTGGGGCTGGTGGGACTTGTGGAGTGATGAGTTTGAGGTTTTGTCAGAGGATTATGATTCATTGTTGATTCTGAGATTAAGGTGGAGTTTGTTGGAGTATAATCTCACAATCACCGTTGGATGCAGCAAGCTAAAATCAATGTCATTCTCAACAGCTGCAGATTTGTTAGAGGTTGAGCTCGTTCAAGATTTTATTGAGCTCGGCATTTTATTGAGCTCGGCATCATGCAGCACTTCGGCATGTTGATGCAAACCAAGAAACGGGAAGTAGCCGTTGGAACAGTTATAACTGGTTTGTTAACTAACATCTCAAGAGAGCCGTTGGAGGATGAAGGGACTGATATAAAGCAGACGAAGGCTGCATCTGGAAAAGTTAATCAGCTACTTCGATATTCAAGAAAAGAGTCTCCAAACTATCACTTGATTAGTTCTTGGTTTAGAATTAGATTAGAGGTGTTGAGTTCTTGGAGAGAGTTCTTGAGTAATTGTAAATCTCTGCATATTTCTCAATATACTGAATCATATTGCCTTTGGCCGTGGACGTAGATCTTACGATCGAACCACGTAAAACTCTAGTGTTCTTTCTTTTTCCGCATGGTTGTTGTTATCATCGATCTTTTGCATACTTTCATAACAATTTTATTAATTTATTTATCGATCGCCATATCCCGCCATACTGATACGCCATATCCCTGTGGCGGTTTTTGGGCTCACCGCCGTAAGCCGCCATACGCCATCCATAACATTGTAAAATACTTAGTATACAGATTTCTGGCCTAAAAATTCAAAAAAAGGAAGGATATTTGATTTAAGTCATTGTAGGATTTGTGATGGCCATCTTTTCCAACTGTAGAAATTGTGAAGGATTCTACTGATTGTAAGATATGTGAGTGGATGAAGCCTGTGAAAAAAGTCTGATAGTATATAAATGACAGAATTAGCAATAATTCTTTTCAAAGTGTAGAAAATTGTGAAGGACTCTACTAATTGTTAGATATGTGAGTGGATGAAGTATGTGAAAAAAAATCTGATAGTATAAAATAATTATATGTGACGGAATTAGCAATAATTCAGAATTCAAGCTTTACATTTGTGACTTTTTTAGATTTGGAATGTTCTTGGAACATTACGTACTTTTTTCTTGTGCCAGGTATGGGTTCTATGATGAGTGCTTGAGAAAGTACGGCAATGCCAATGTATGGAAGTCTTTCACTGATCTATTTGATTATTTGCCGTTGACAGCACTTATCGAAAGTCAGGTTTGGCCAACCAAAAAAACACACCTCTGTATTGACTATATCGTGTTTACTGTAAGTTTGTATCTGATGCTTTTTGGTCTTATTGTAGGTCTTTTGTTTGCATGGAGGTCTTTCACCATCACTGGATACCTTGGATAACATTCGAGCTTTAGACCGCATACAGGAGGTGCAAATGAGTTTTTTTTTCCTTCCTTTTTTTTGTTTTCTAAATCAACGAATGCAAAAGCTTTCAAATGTCTCCTTTTTTTGACCTTGCTCTTTTTGTTTTATTACTATTATTTTTTCAATGTGGGTACTATTCTCCAATTTCATAATCATTTGAGTGCAACAGCTCCCATAATCTGATTTGTGTGCTAGTCTCCAAATTTATTATGAGGCTGATGATTGGTAAAAATATTTCAAAACTTAGCAAAATGGAAATTTTGCTTCTTTTCTTGCAATGAACAAAAGGTGGTAGCCTTCCTAAATTTTTTTTCTTCGTATTAAACTATTATTATTTTGTTATCTAGCTAAATGTATTTCATCAATGTCGTTCCTAGGTTCCACATGAAGGACCAATGTGCGACCTTTTATGGTCTGATCCAGATGATCGCTGCGGATGGGGCATATCACCACGTGGGGCTGGCTACACCTTTGGACAGGATATAGCTGCTCAGTTCAACCACACGAATGGCCTCACCCTAATTTCAAGGGCCCACCAGCTTGTGATGGAGGGTTTCAATTGGTGCCAGGTTGGACTCGGGTCAGAATGATCAATCTCTCACGCAAATCATAAGCCTGAACTTATTTGGTTCCTTTCCATGTCGTAGGAAAAGAATGTGGTGACAGTGTTTAGCGCCCCAAACTACTGCTACCGTTGTGGAAACATGGCTGCAATACTAGAAATCGGGGAGAACATGGAGCAGAACTTCCTTCAGTTTGATCCAGCTCCCCAGCAGATTGAGCCTGACACAACCCGCAAAACTCCAGACTACTTCCTGTGAGCTCCGAGGTCAGTCAATATTACGGTGGATGTGTCTTAAGAGGAAAAAGAAAAGTATTGTTATTCGAGGATTACTGTCGACGGCATTCTTTGTTTGGAGTTAGGACCTGCTCCCGAATTCCCGTTTCGTTCTCTCCGTAACTAACCATGGCAGGGAGAATGTTTTGTATATTTTGCCCCAAATCCAACTCAAAGCTGAAAAGCAATTTATATGGTGTTATGTAATTTAAAAAGGCTTTGATAGGATCCACATTTTTAGAAAGATCACAAATAGCATTGAAAATAAACTCATTGCTTGCCTGGAATTAGTTTGTAGCGAAGACAACAACGATTGGAAATGAGATCCCAGTCGAACTTGAGGAAGGTACGAAATTGAGAGGATTGATGGTGGAATGGGTGCCACAAGAGCTAGTTCTAAGGCATAAGTCAGTTGGGGCGTTTTTCACGCACAGTGGATGGAACTCGACTATTGAAAGTATAGTGATTGGGGTCCCGATGCTTTGCTGGCCTAATTTCGCGGATCAGATGGTGAATAGTAGGTTTGTGAGTGAGGGGTGGAAGATAAGATTGGATTGGATGTGAAAGATACTTGTGATAGGCTGTTGATTGAGAGGATGGTTAGAGAGGTGATGGAAGTTAAGAGAGATGAGTTGTTAGAGAAGGATCTTCACACATCAATTTGAACCGATTGATTCAGTTTTTCAAGTCCACCGCATAATGAACATTTTCTTTATCATCTATGTATTACGATTACTTTTTTTGTGTGTGTTATTCGTATGTTGCAATGTTGGCTGATTTATTTTGAGTATGCAATCAAATGACTTTGTTTTTGTTAATGATCATTTCACACACTTCTTACTCTATCTAGTTTGTGGACAAACAAACAGAATACTACTCCATCCGTCCATATGTAGTAGAGACATTTCTTTTAGGAACAGGATTTAAGAAAAGTTGTGTTAATTGAGGTAAGTAAATAAATAATAAAGTAGAAAGGAAAAAGGTAGAGATAATAAAGTAAGAGAGAATAAATTAAAAGAGAAGAAAAGTTGTTTTTTGTCAAAAAAGAAACGACTTAGCTACAGTGGGACAACCCAAAAAGGAATGCGACTTAGTCAGAGGGACGGAGGGAGTATATGATATGAACTATATTGAACACACGAAAACTTCGTGCTTCTTCTAACTCCGTAGTATAGAAGAAAATTGCGAACAACGGAACAACCATCAACCATTTTATTTAAGTTAGCTTTAATTAATAATTAATGTAATAAATTATAAGCTCAATTTCGAATTTTCTTTATTGGTTCTTTCTCATATCGCAAAGGAAAGTCGAACCAATCCTAGGGTTTTAGTATTATAAATGAAGGTCTTAATTTTTATTAATTTTACCATTCAACTAATAACAAACCAGCTTTCATATTTTCGTTCGACTGCATGTCTGGCTTTTTGGCCCTATTGCATGTGCAAAATTTACCTTACAGTCATCGATCGACATGCAATATGGCCGAAAAGCCAGACATGCAGCCTACATTGCGTCTGGAATAACGATCACCCGAATTGCGCATAACAATAAGGTCGCAATCGCAGCGCACGCCCATGATCCCAAATTTCTGTCTTAATTTTCACTTTGGATTCTAATCTATCCGATAATTTTGAGGAATATATAATTATAACATTATTTCTATTTATTACCGATAATAACCTAACTCAATAAGGTCTAACTTGAATCCAATCTATTAAATAAATTTTCAATCCGAACACAAACCTGACCTACTATCTTCAAATCCGAACACGACCCGCACACAACTCAAACCCGTTAAGAACATGATATAATGATTAAATCTTATGTACGTTAAAACATGATACTCCCTTCGTCCTTAAAAAAATAGACTAGTTTTACCATTTCAGATAGTCCCGCTATATCAAGTCTACTTATAGAATGTAGACCCCACAATTTACTAACACTCATTTTACTACTCCCTCTGTCCCTGAAAATTTGTCTCATATTTCCATTTTCACCCGTCCCTAAAATTTGTCACCTTTCACTTTTACCATTTTTGGTAATGGACCCTACATTTCACTAACTCATTCACACTCACATTTTATTATAAAACTAATATATAAAAGTAGCACCCACATTCCACTAACTTTTTTCAACCCACTTTCTATTACATTTCTTAAAACCCGTGCCGGGTCAAATGATGACGAATTTTGGAGGACGGAGGGAATACTTTTTTCTCGCTTCTCTCTTAGTTTATCAATTGCACATTAAAACTCGTGTCGATATTTACAAGTTTGTATATTTTTTTAAGACGGATGAAGTATTATACTATAAATACTCAATCTATACGATTCAAACCTAATATACACGGACTTAATTGTAATGAGTCAACCCGATAAGGACACAAACCTAAGAAGTCGTGTTGACCGAAATCCATCAATTTCATATGTTCGTGTCGGATTTTTGCATCGTATCAAAATATGGCATCCATCTATTTATATGAACTTCTAGGAAATTAACAATTTAGTACCCAACTTAATTGACCTTTTCGAAATCTAAAAAATATGTTGCATATCACTATCATCTAGCTACCCAAAGATTCGATTTCTGAAATACATGTGATTTCACGAGGAATTTAACAATTGATATCACGCAGATTATATTTAAAAAAAGTTCATTGAAAAACAAATTAATGTCACGGAAAAAGGAGATATTAATAAAAACAATTATTTTCACGTTACAGTATAAAATATTGTTGTACATGTAATAAGACTCCCATAAAATTGTGTTTCAGTCTGAAACCCAAATAAGAAATTGAACATGGCGGAAAAAGTGAAAGTGATTTCTTTCATCTCTTGTTTGCGGCACTGATTCAAATTCAATGTCAAGATTAGATCTTAATCCATGGGATATACGAACTATGAAAAGCATACCAAAATTTTATATGAAACTTCGGCCTATCGGTTGTATGTTTATATGAAATTTTATATGAAATTTCGGCCTAAGCCCATGCTCCAAAATTCTTCAAAATATGAATAAAAAAATAATATTATTATATGGGTTAAAATCATAAATTATTATACATGTATACAATACTACATTTGATAAAAGTAGTAAATTTATTGGTGTATAAACATTACTTATTCTTTATATATCTATTTTATAAAAAATAATATTAAATAGTTTAATGATTCTAAATTCTAGTTGTGTCATTTTATTTTATTTTTTTCTGAAATAATATTTATTTGTACAATTTTATTAAATACAAATCAGTCTATTTACACAAAAATACCTATAACTTATCATTTAATGTTTTACTTTTATTGATCTTGACTATGCAAAATGTCTATTTTTCATTATTGTCACAAAATTTAAGAGTCTTCCATATATTAATTATTACATAAAATGGTTCCAATGACATTCAAAATCAAAACAAAAATAATTATGATATAATTTTAAAATAGTTCTAACATCACCAAATTATTTCTCACAGACTTTAACCTTAAAATGGTCTTAGATGTACAACGTTTTTGCAAGTTTGGGTACATAACATTGCAAGTATTAAATACATATGGCGATATGGCATATAAAACTATACTTTGCAAGTTTGGGTACATAAAATACTTTTAGTAGATCCACAAAATATTTGTTGTATCCGAAAAAAAGATTAAAATATGTGGTGGATTTACAATGAAATTATGGAATCATTCTAGTATATTGTTTGTAGTAAAATTATGATAATTTACTAAATGAATATTTTATTTAAATAAACTACTTTATTGTTGAACATTGAGTAGAAACAATTTATTTTTCCAATAGTATAGCACATATTCACAATTAAACATTTTTGCAAGTAAATTAAATTGATGTCAGACAAATTCTTCGAAAATAAGAATATAGAATATAGAAAGACATGAAATTAAAACACTATAAACAATAAAATTAAGGTAATGAATGTTATAAGAAGTGAAAAGCCAAAGGGCTCCCATGATCACATTCCATTACTCACGCCATTTGATGAAGTGTGATGACAATAGGAGTAAAACTAAAATTGAGGAATATGGAGTGTTAATGAGCTTACTATTTAGGGTATTAGTTACTGGTATTTTAGTTTTAAACATTTATGTAAATGAGTTAGAATTATTTGACCTTTCAAATAATAAAAATAATTTTAATTGATATATAAATTTTTAATTAAAATGACAATATTTTAAATTATTTAAAAACTCCCCGTTTATATATGGAGTTATAATTATTTGATCTTTCAAATAATAAAAATAATTTTAATTGATAGATAATGTTTAATTAAAACAACATTATTTTAAATTTTTCCAAAACTACCATTTTATATATGTATTTATAGATATATTTTAAATATCCAACAACAATAATTATTTTATAAAATTATTTGAAACGTAAGAACATTTTTTTGTAAATTACTAAAAATACCAAAATACTGAAAATCCCCAACTTTGTAGCATATGAAATGTAAAATTAATTTAAGATATTGTTTATCAAAAGCTATAATTTAAGATTGCACTGGTGAGACACTTCCTATTAGAGCTTCATTTCATTGCAATATAGTGACCCTATACACTAAAAAATCTAAACCCTAAAACCTAAATCCTAAACCCTTAAAATACACTATTTGACTCATCCAAGCCCCCTAGTTCAAGTGGTTGAGGAGGGTGGCAAGGATACCGCACCATCAAGGAGGTCTTGAGTTCGAATCCTGGATGGCGCAACTTGGGATTAATTTCCCCTGTGGGCCTTTACAAGGCTGGTTGCCTTGGGGCTTGGCAAGCTGATGGGCCTGGAACCTGTCTCGGGTGGCGGCTGTTCACGGGCGTAGACCTGTCTCGGGTGGCGCCGTCTCAGATGGTGGTTGTTCACGGGCGTAGACCCGCCGGAGGTGCCTGGCTGGTTGGCGGCCTGTCTACGAACCACAAGGGGCTGGGGAAGGGCTGTATCTCGAACTCCTAAAAAATATGTATGTCCGGAGGAAAAAAAAAATAAAAAAAATACACTATTTGACCCGTCCAGAGCCTTTGTCCTAGCGGCAAAGAGCTTAGACATTATTGCATGAGGTGCCGAGTTTGAGCCCTCTCGACATCAGTTGTAATTTCCTCTTATCTATAGTATATGAGTTTATTTGTAATTTCCTCCCTTATATAGAGTTAATTATTTTTTAAAAAATACTATTTGACCCGTAATATAGAAGAAAATTGCGAACAATGGAACAACCATCAACCATTTTATTTAAGTTGGCTTTAATTAATAATTAATGTAATAAATTATAAGCTCAATTTCGAATTTTCTTTATTGGTTCTTTCTCATATCGCAAAGGAAAGTCGAACCAATCCTAGGGTTTTAGTATTATAAATGAAGGTCTTAATTTTTATTAATTTTACTATTCAACTAATAACAAACCAGCTTTCATACTTTCGTTCGACTGCATGTCTGGCTTTTTGGCCATCGATCGACATGCAATATGGCCGAAAAGCCAGACATGCAGCCTACATTGCGCCTGGAATAACGATCACCCGAATCGCGCATAACAATAAGGTCGCAATCGCAGCGCACGCCCATGATCCCAAATTTCTGTTTTAATTTTCACTTTGGATTCTAATCTATCCGATAATATTGAGGAATATATAATTATAACATTATTTCTATTTATTACCGATAACAACCTAATCCACTAAGGTCTAACTTGAATCCAACCTATTAAATAAATTTTCAATCCGAACACAAACCTGACCTACTATCTTCAAATCCGAACACGGCCCGCAAACAACTCAAACTCGTTAAGAACATGATATAATGATTTAATCTTATGTATATTGTTAAAACATGATACTCCCTCCGTCCTTAAAAAAATAGAATAGTTTTACCATTTTGGATCGTCCCGCTATATCAAGTCTACTTATAGAATGTGGACCCCACAATTCATTAACACTCATTTTACTACTCCCTCATTCCCTGAAAATTTGTCAGCTATTTCCATTTCCATCCCTTCCTAAAAATTTGTCACATTTCACTTTTACCATTTTTGGTAGTGGACCCTACATTTCACTAACTCGTTCACACTCACATTTTATTATAAAACTAATACATAAAAGTAGCACCCACATTCCACTAAATTTTTTCAACCCACTCTCTTATATAGGATTTAATTTTTTTTTAAACTTTAAAATATACTCATCATGACCAACAAATGAGCCAAATATCAATAAAATTCTCCCTTCTTCCTAGTTTAATTTTACTTTGTTGATCACTTATTCTATTGTGGAGGGTTTTGGATTTGTATTTAATATCTTACACTGGGTCGGCCTACTTGATAATCCTTACTGATAGTAGAGGTTTTTTTACCTGAAGCTTGGTTGTAAATCTGTAACTGAAGAATTGTCTTAAATAAATTGACCCTCATCAATTTTAATGTTTAAGATTTGATATGCCAATATCATCTATGTAGATTATATTTTTCTAATGTCCATTTATTAAAGAAATACACTTTTAATTTAATCGATGCCATTACGGACAAAAGTTATAAAACTGCATTGACTTGCAATTTTTTTTTCTTTTCTTTTTTTCATTCTTGATTATAGGGTATATTTATTTAAAAAATAAACATCAGACATTGTGAGTGTTGAGATCTCAAGAGAAAGATTTATAGGGAATGAGCATTGTTCATTTTAAACACATAAGTATATAATTGTGAGAATTAATGTGGCAACCACCAAATTCTAATTTATTATATGCACTTTGAGTTCGGCACGATTTTTAATGTAAAATTCGTAAAGTAAGAGAAAATATAGAGAGAAAAAGTGATTACAGTATTGTTAGTGGAGAATGAGACTCACCTCATTAGAGTGCAAAGAGTTTCCAAAATTAAAAATGCATATTCTTGTGGGACGGGGAGTATAAAATTATATATATAAATAGGACTCACATGCCACTAATCTTTTCAACTACTTTCTATTACATTTCTTAAAATCAATGTCAGGTTAAATGGTACTCTCTGTCCCATTGAAGATGACTCACTTTCCTTTTTTATTTGTCCCAACCAAGATGACCATTACTAAAAATGAAAACACTTTTTTTTCTACTTTATTCTTTCTCTCTTACTTTTATTCTTCCTCTTCACACCCAAAACAAAATTGCATAAATTCTCGTGCCACCCAAGGAAGATGTCATCTTCCTTAGGACGGAGGGAGTAACAAATTATAAGGGACGGAGGGAAAAACTGAAAAAAATATACTCCTCCATCCACAAAAAAATAGTTCCATTTGTGGACGACACGGGTTTTAATGAGAAATTGGTAAATTAAGAGACAAGAGAAAAAATAGGTAAAATAAGACAGATGAGGAGAAAAAGTGGATAAAGTATATGAGTGAGGAGAAAAAGTGGCAAAGTATGAGAGATATACTTTTCATTTTAAAAATGAGACTATTTTTTATGGACATCACAAAATGGCAAATGAGACTATTTTTCTTGGAGGAGGTATTCAGATGATTTTAAAATTTGACAAGGACTGGCTCCATGCACTCTATTAAAATAAAATATATAAATATACTACTGTGATAAAGAGTACCACAACGATTTTGGGCCTTTTTTTTTCTGAAAAATAGATTACAAATAAAACCATATGGAGTATTATATTTCCTGTGATTAATAGAGAAGCCATCAACATAGAAAAAAGTCTATTCAAGAACATATTCTGCATGGAAAAAGTGGATTTCAACCACTATAAAAATAAGCATTACTAGCAAGCCTCAATTCAAACCAAAATATACATTCAACAGAAAAGCAATAAAAAAAGGTCAAGTTAGCTAACCACATTTGTGAAGAAGAAAAAATGGGAGTTGGAGCTTCCACCGGCTATGGCACTTCACCTGCAAGAACTTACGGATCAACGACGAGGAAAGGCCAGGTGGTCGCGTTCCACTCGTCAAAGACCTGGAAATCCACTTTGAAGCCTCAAAACTGACCCCAAAACTGGTAAGTGGTGTTGCTTGCTAAATTGATTACCTGTATTGGTTGGTGTGAGCTTCTAACGATTCCTCTCGTGTTGAAGCTCGTTGTCGATTTCATAGCAGCTTGGTGCGGCCCCTGCCAGTATATTCAACCTGCAGTGAACGAATTTGCAGAAACATACACAGACGTGGACTTCATCAAGATTGACGTTGATGAGTTGGATGTACGATAGCCTGTCCTTTTCAGTCAACAATCTAGTCACGTATGTCTAAAAACTGATCTTTCTGCGATTATATGAAACAGGATGTGGCACAGGAATTCGGGGTTCAGACAATGCCGACTTTTGTGCTGATGAAGAGAGGGAAAGAGGTCGATAAGGTTGTTGGAGCCAAGAAGGAAGACCTAAGGAAGAAGATTGACAAGCATAGAATCTAAACATAGAACATACTACTAGCTCTAGTAGTTTCAAGAACTCGAGCATGAAACAAAGCTATACGCTCGTATGCAGGCCATCTGGCCTTAACACCGTCGTTTATGAGTCGCAGCAGTTCAATCCATATGTTCTAATAATGTAGATGTGGCCAAAAAAAGCTGAAGGAAACATTTTTTATTTGATCAAAAGTGACTTCTCCAAATAACCAATAAATCAAGATATATAGTTTGAAACAAAATTACACATAAATATTGCATTTTTACAGATTTTCACATCAAATTTCAAGGGAAGGTTTTTGTTTAGCAGCTATGTCTGAGCTAAAAGATATTCGCTAAACAGAAAAGGAAACCAGCCTCAATCTGTTATCCTACTATGCACAAGAACATATATTTCTCCGAAAATAAAATGGTTGAAGAATGTACATCGAGTTAACAAGAGCAATTAATAAGCATTCTGACTGACCCCAGAACTAACCGGTGTCCTGCCCAGACCCTCCTTAGGTCCGATTTCTGATCAGCTGTGAGTCTCGAGGGGAACTTGATGTCAAACTTGATCCGTAGGTCTCCGTGTTTGCCTGGTCTTTCGATATAGGGCATGCCTCATTCTGGATCATCATTTCATAGCCAGGTTTTTACGATATCCGACACTGAGACAGTGAGGTCTCGCCCATCTAGTGTTGATATTTTGAGAGTCTTTCCGTGAGAGCACCGAGTGAGAAGATCTTTAGGTGGATTATTAGATCATTGCCGTCCCTCTTGAAAACCTGATGGGGCTTCTCATCCACAATGAAGATTAGGTCTCCCGGGGCAGCCCCAGCTTCATGGTTCCCTTTCTCAGGGAACGTAATCTTGGTACCCTTCTTCCCCCTGGCTTGATGTGTATGGATAGAACCTCTTCCCGTGGCGGGCTTGCTGCAATAAGACTACACGACGCTCACATATAAAACAAGAACACAACAGAAGGAATGCAAACACTTCTCATATCTCTAGCATCACGTTTCTGGTTAAAAATTCATTGCATCCTGACAAATTTGTTCATGAATCTAACGTTATTTGGACTCGAAAAGCGGTGGAAACACATACTACGGCAACAGCATTTAAACTACTAGCATGAAGCAAAGTTTAGCTCATCCATCCCAACTATCCAGCAACACTTAAAACAAGAAATCTATGCCTTCAAAACCATTTTTTTTTTCTCAAAATAGATACCGAAGACAAACACAGAGGAAGTTAGCTCATCCACACCTCAATCATAAGAAGGCAAAAACCCAATATTCCCAAAGCAAAAAACATTACAATAGAAAGCATACCAATCAATTAACCATAAAAAAGAAACAAGCATCTCACTCTTAACCAACACATTACTACTCATAAAAAAAGTATTCACAAGCAAACAAATTCCCACAAAATTCCACACGATTCTCATCAGAATACAGCAAAAATTCAAAAATCAACCAAAAAGCAACCAAAAAAAAAGCACCTACCCTGAAGCATCAAGAACGATTCTTGATATCTTCATCTTCCTCCTCGAGCCTTTATACAGCTCCTCCAACTACACGGCAGCTTAGTCTCCATCACGCGGCCTTCCTCAGCCCACCAAAAAATCCTCAAAAATATCCTCCGCATCTCTCGGGCTGAACTTAAACCCGCCGGAATCTCGATTACAGACATCGCTAGGCGGCGCGTGAGGCCGATTTGAGGCCTCCTCGCCGTACAAGTCGTAGATCTGCCGCTTCTGCGAATCGCTCAGGACGTCGTAGGCCTCGTAATCTGCTTGAATTTGGCTCCGCTTCTCGAGTGTTGACTGCGTTCTTGTCCGGTGCCATTTCATCGCCATCTCTTGTACGATTTCTTCAAATCTTCCTCCCTCGCGTTTCTCGATACTTTCAGTGTGTTGTAGTAATCAAAGATTCCAACTTTTTCAGGAAAATTGAATTGCGAGAGACCAATTAGGGTGAAATGGATCAGAAATATTTTGGGGTATTTTCCGGCGAGTAATCGGAATTACTTTGAAGGTGGTGGGTTAAAACCTTGGGCTTCTTTGGAAATATGAGCGTCAACAATGGAGTCCGTCCCGACGGAATTCCGACCGGCGTACTTGAATTCGGTGGCGGACGTCCGCCATTGTTAGGAATTCTTGTATTCATCTAATGAGCGCAGCGGAAATTGCAGACAAGAATAACAGATCAAGATTTATAATTATATTGTAAGTTGAGCACGTAATACACAATTGAACTAAATCTTACTTGTTGTTGTGTTTTCTTCTACGATTGTCCTGCAAGTTGAATCCACTACTATCGAAGTCCATGTGTATTCTGATCTGATGCAGGAACAATCCTCGGTACAATCGCTCCGTAGAAGAAAGCTATGAATTCTCTCCAGTGCGTGGTAGGCACGGATACGGAATTTCACCGAGGCCACTGCAGTTCCGCGGCATTTACGCGGAATTCCATCGCGACGCCGCGTGGACGTCCGCCATTGGGTTGAACTTCATTTCATTCGTAACACTTGTATTAACGAGTATCTCTCTCTCTAAAAATACCTTTCTTTCGAAGAACAATGGAGCACCACGATAGTGATTCCCCCGCCACTAGCGAGTCACCGGCGCCTTATTTTCCCGTCGGCGGGAGTGCCGGAATGCCGGGGATGATGCCCCAATCTCAAATGCCATTGGGAATGATGCCCGGGTACTACAACATGTACCCGTAGTGGTATGAGATGATGCCCCAGATGTCCGGGGTAAGTGCCGGAATGCCGGGGATGATGCCCGAAATATCGGGAATGATGCCCGGAATGATGCCCCAAATGCCAGGGATGATGATGCCCGGGATGATGCATGGATCGCATGTCGCTGCAGGGGGAGTAGTTAGGGGGTCCCCCAATCGCCGGTGGACAACATCTATCGGCCCTATAGGGATTTACTATCGACGGACAACCAGACAAGTTCTCATCTCGAGACTCAGGTCACTGGCAATGACACGTTCTAGCTAGAGGAGTTGGGGCTTTCTCCGATCCGGGATTCTCCCACCGACGCACCACCCACAACAGTGAGGAGGGGGATGACAGGGCGAAGGAGGGGCAGGGGACGGGGCGTCCCGATGTACGGTGGTGAGGAGGGGCCCGCTGAGGTGGGGGAGGGATCCAGCGGGAATAGGAGGACCTTCTGGATCATGGATGAGTGCGTCGAACTGGCGAATGCGTTGATCAGTGAAGTGGAGTATACTTACGCCGGGGCGAACCAGCACATCGCGCATTAGCCAAAGTTACCTCCAGTTCAAACCGGCAGGGGGGAAGCCTCACAACGGAGAGCAATGCCGGAAACAGTGTGATCGGTTGAAGAGGCAGCTCAGCCGATTTACTTGCATTTACAGAAACAACCTCCGCTCGGCAACCAGCGGCATGTCTGCCGAGGATCTGAAGCTCCTGTCCCATCAGCAGTTCCCCGACACTCAGTTGGGCTTCGGGGAATTAAAATATTAGGCGGTGTATCTTGTGGTGCAATCTACGGCCAAGTTCACTGCGGGTGTTGAATCTGGCTGGCCGAAGCGGACGAAGATCAGCGACTCCGGAGAGTACAGTAGCAGTGCCGGTTCCGGGAACTCCTCACGCTGAGGCAGAGTTCCCGACACCCACATCGTCGGCCCGCCGCCGTCGCCCGGTTGGGAAAAAGTTCACGGCGCGGATGGCGAGGGGAAGCACCAGCGGATCAGCCGATGCCCAATCGGCAGCACCCGCCCAAAACGATCCCGAGAACTCCTCATTCGCCCGCATCGCGGCACATGAAACCTTGTTACGTGTAATGGTTGAATGACGTCAATCGACCGACCCCCATTACAAGCGGTCGCTTAAACCCTCATCAACAGTATGCGGCGACAGGGATGGCGGCGATGGGGAATCCGAGGAGTGAGAAGCCGGTTTTTATTTTAATAATGTAATTTTTCTAGTAATTATGTATTTTTTTTATAATGAAGTATGTTTTTTTTTTAAATAAAGTGGCTGCATTTTCTCCGTATTCGTATCGACTATTTTGACATAACATTGAGCATACGATATTTATCATGCGCCATTTTAATTTATTAAATGGTGCAGATTTTTCGTAATCTAAGAATCATGATATCTTGGAGAGTGGTGATCAATGTCTGGAGGAGCTAATGTTGTAATTGCAATGAATCATGTGTAGAGTGAGTCCAATTTGATAATATCCTCAGGAGGTATTTGTTAAAATTGTACATCACATAAGATATTGTTACCATTGAAAAATGATAATGATATGATTACAAAGTCCCAAAAAGCCAGTTATGATTATCCATCTTATTTTAATATACTCCCTCTATCTCATTATAAGTGATGGATTTCTTTTGAACACGGAAATTAAGAAAATAATATATACTAAGTTAAAGTGGAGAGAGTAAAGTATGAGAGAAGAAAAAGTAAGAGAGATAAAAGAGAATTAAGTAAGAAAGGTGGAATAAAGTAAGAAATTGTTGAAGTTTTGTTTTTAGTAAAAAAAAGAAATTGATCATTTATGATGCGACAACTCAAAATGGAAAGTTGATCACTTGTAGTGGGACGAGGGGGGAGTAATTAGATGTTGTCGTCGGTGGAAAAAAATTTCAACAACTATTTAAGTTTGTGATATTATATGTCAAGTTCAAAGTTTTTGTAAAAAACTAAATTTTTGAAAAATTTCACAACATTATAGGGTAATATCCCTTAAATCTTTATTCAGATACCTCTTATGATACTGATCCCTTAAATTAGAGACCTCTTACGATATATTTTACCGAATACCGGAATATGCAAACCATATTGTCTGGGAAATTTACTTCACTAGTTCACTCTATAATTACTCCCAAATTTGATCACCCTCTAATTAATTAAAGGAGTAGATCTCATACTCCAACAATCCTATATCATTCCTACTCCAACACACACAATCAAAATAAAATAGAATAAAATAACCCTACCATCAGTTACATTTTTATAAGATTATTAATTATGAGGGTTTTTTTTCAAACACCATCACGACGGGGGGTTTAGGCAGACCCTCAACCTGTATATATCAATACGTCAAAAAACATACATCAACCAAGTCCAAAAGTGACTCGGTCCGCACGAGAGATACAAATCACAAGAGCTAACAAAGCTACTATGGTATCCCCACAGACCGGGTACTACCCATCTAACAATCGAGAGATCTAAAGAGAAAAGAAACATAAAACATGATGATCACAAGGATGAAGGCCGAGGGTTGGCCAAATCCAAAGGGAAAACAAAAAGCCATAAATCAAAGCTACGAACCAAGTGTAGAAGTCATCCATCTCGATATCTGAATCTAAAGTTCGGATAACCCAACTGGTCCATCCTCACTAGCGACTTCAAATATCGAGGCGCTGAATCCGCATCAAAGAAGGTGATAGCAGGGGTCTGGACCCCCTACCTGCCAGAAAATCGGCTGCCCGGTTGCCCTCTCTATAGATGTGAGAGAACCTAACCTGCAGTTGTGAGAGCAAAGTGCGAATGCGAGCCATGTGATGTCTCACATCCGCTGCTCCCCCATGTCCTGAAGTGAACACCGCGACCACTACTGTTGCATCCATCTCGACCCAAACTTGCGATGAGAACTTCATAGCTATTGTCAACCCGTGAAGAAGAGCTAAAAGCTCCGCCTCAAAGGCCGACGCAGCTACGAGAGGCGTGCAAAAGGCCCCCAAGAGAGAACCATCTGAACCACGAACCACTCCCCCACCGCCAGCTTGTCCCGTCGAGGTGATAAAGGCCCCATCGGTGTTCAGCTTCACCCAAGGATCGTCGGGTGGATGCCAAAGCACACTCAAGGACCTAAGAACTCGCTGGCGAGGAGGAACCGAAGGCATGAAGTCGACAGTCGTAGTGCAACCGCGCCAATGAGGGGGTAGGAGCACACCCACCGCCACCAAGATCCGCAAATGCCGAATAACCTGCCAAATAATATGGGAAGAACGAAAAGAAATGCCGCGGTGCTTGCAGCTATTCCTCTCCGTCCAAATAAACCAGTATACTAAACAAGGAATAATGAAGCTGATGTGCAAGGCAGTGGCCCTGAGAGAGGACCTCCACCAAAACCTAATCTATGTGCAATATCAGTGCACGTGCGAATGTGTGTGCTAATGTAAGGAACCAGCCATCGAAGAAATCCCAAACTGAACTCGCCAGAGGACTCGACACAAACAAATGCTGAAAAGACTCGACTGAAAAAGAAGAGACACAACACATACACTTGGATGCGAGAGAGATACCACGGGTCTGAACATAACACTCAACAGGGACCCTCTGGAGGAGGAGGCGTTAGATGAAGACAGAGATAGTCGGGGTCAGCCCAACATTCCAGACCATGCGAAGTCCGAAATGTCTAGGAGACCGTGTCCGGATGAGCTCCCAAGCAGAGGCCGTCGAGAACTCGCCATCGCCAGTGAGGCTCCATCGCATCACATCCCGCCTGCCCACCTCAATCGGATCCGCCGTGATAAGATCCAACACATACAAAGGCACACCATACAAAGCCAAATAATCATGCAATTTTTCAACATGCCAAGTATGATCATGCCAGAACCTAGAAACCTCAGCGGCAGGAAGATCAGTCCCGGGCGGACAATAGGTCCTAAGGGGGCGATCCCCGACCCACACGTCATCCCAGAAACTAATCCGCCCTTCGCCTAGGGACCATCTAATGAGACCATGCACCTGACCCCTAATACGAGTGAGGCGACGCCAAATAGAACTATCATGCACAGAGTAAGGAGAAATAAAAGCACGACCAGCATGGAAACAGTACTTGCGCATAGTGAACTGCGCCTACAAAGAGTCCTGAGCGAGAAATCTCCACCATAGCTTGATGCTAAAAACTTTGACGAGCTCACGAAAACGACGGATGCCGATGCCTCCCTCATCCAACGGCAAGCAAATTTTCTTCTTCCAGCTAACCCAGTGAAGAGGGATGGTGACAAGGGTGCTCTTGATCAGAGCGAGGCGCCCTCCAAGAGAAAGATGTCTGTGAGACCAGCTGTGAATCCGGTCCACCATCTTCTGTCGGATATCTAACAGGTACTCGGCCTTCAGCCCCCCTTATAGATAGGCACTCCTACGTAGGTAAAAGTGAGAAATCCCTGCTGGAAACCACTCGTCTGTTCCACCTCTGTCGCCCAAGAGTCGAACTTCTCAAAGAGATAGAAGTGACTCTTTCCCTTGTTCACCATCTGACCCGAAACGACGGAATAGTGCTCCAGACACTGCACCAGCCTCTCCACGGACTGTCTGTGCGCCCTGACAAAAATGACAATGTCATCGACATAAGACAGATGGGATATGACCGGAGCGCGCCTAGCACATCTATAGGCCATGTCAGGATGTGTGGCCACGAGCCTCTCCAAGCTCCTCGAAAGGTAGTCCGCTGCCAGCACAAACAACGAGGGTGATAACGGATCTCCCTGGCGAAGTCCTCTCGTGGAATGGAAGAAACCTGTCGTAGCTCCATTCACCAGCATAGAAAACCAACAAGAAGAGATGCATCTGCTGACCATACTCACCCACCCCGGCCGGAAACCCATTCTCTCAAGCACCACGAGGAGGAAAGGCCACTGCACTCGATCATAGGCCTTTGCCATATCTAGCTTGAGGGCAAGATTAGGCGAGTTTGCCTTCTGAATGAGCAACCTGCTGATATCATGAATCAATTCCTGGGCCACGAGCACATTATCACTAAGCAAGTGACCTTTGACAAAACCGCTCTGGTTTGGCGCCAGTACCAGGGGTAGCAGTGGCGCCAAACGCGATGTCAAGATCTTGGTGATGATCTTTATTGGTCACATTGCAAAGGCTAATCGGCCTGTACTCCGCCTAGGTCGCCGGGCTTGCCTTCTTCGGCAAGAGTATGATGGTCGTGGCTGTGAAGCTGCGGGGCATAGGAGCTCCTAAGAAGAAGTCCTCCACTGCTGCCACCACCTCTGCTCCAACGATGTCCCAGCAGTGCTAGAAGAATAGGGACGAGAAACCATCCGGACTCGAGGCGTTGTCTCCACTGATGTCAAAGACCGCCACTCTCACCTCATCTGAGCCGGGAACTGCACAGAGGCCCTCACGGTCCACAGACTGCGCAAGAGATCAAGGTCCGGCTGCTCCAAGTGCTCAACGTCTGTTGTGAGCAGCTGCTGGAAGAAGCTAACGACCGACTCTCTGACGTCCTCCTCTGACGTGAGAGTCTGTCTCCTGCCTGAATGGCGTGAATCCGAAACTTTACCCGCTTTTGTCGCACCCACCCATGGAAGAATTTGGAATTCCTTTCGCCTTCTGCCGCCCACCGAATGGCAGCCTTCTGCTTCCAGAAATCCTCCTCCATCCTAGTGCGGAGTATATAGAGAGCGTGTATCTGCTAAGCTCACTCCTGTGGGTTCCTGTCGGGTCCCCGTCCCAAGCTACCTGTGCAACGGCAACTGCCTCCTCTGCCTCCCTCAGCTTGTCAAAGATGTTCCCAAAGACCTCCCTGTTCCATCCCTTGAGAAAACCCTTAACTCTATTGAGTTTGAACTGAAGGTTTAGCATGCCGAAGAAGCCCTTCTCCGCTGTCCATACTCTGGCAATCTCATCCCTGAAAGTGTGATGACGAACCCACATGTTCTGAAACCTAAACGAAGGCCTCGGAATCTGAGTAGTGAGCTGGCACCGCACAAGCAAAGGGGCATGATCTGAAGAGATCCTAGGCAAATGAGTCACCCTAGTAGCCGCAAAGGCGGTCGTCCAGAGCTCCCCAGAAGAACTCTGTCCAATCTCTCCCAGAGCCCACTCCTCGTCCAAGTGAACGGTGGGCCATCAAAACCTGGGTCAAGGAGTTGAAAGTCTGCTACGGCGTCGGCAAAGTCCATCATCTCCCCGTGCCTATCTGTGATGCTACCCCGTCTCTCATCCTCAAGCAAGAAGATGTTGAAGTCACCTCTAACAAGCCAGGGAGCCCCGTCAGTAGCTAGAGATCCATGCTGGTCGTGCTTTTATTTCTCCTTACTCTCAGCATGATAGTTCTATTTGGCGTCGCCTCCCTCGTATTAGGGGTCAGGTGCATGGTCTCATTAGATGGTCCCTAGGCGAAGGACGGGTTAGTTTCTGGGATGACGTGTGGGTCGGGGATCGCCCCCTTAGGACCTATTGTCCGCCCGGGACTGATCTTCCTGCCGCTGAGGTTTCTAGGTTCTGGCATGATCATACTTGGCATTTTGAAAAACTGCATGATTATTTGGCTTTGTATGGTGTGCCTTTGTATGTGTTAGATCTTATCAGGGTTGTTCCGATTGAGGTGGGCAAGCGGGATGTGATGCGATGGAGCCTGACTAGTGATGCGATGGAGCCTTAGTTAAGTTTCTAGGTGAAGTTTGAATGGATTGTATGGATTGAATCTATGGTTTAAAGTTATCTATCTCATTTTGTTGGTTTTGTTCTATCTTTTAGTATCTAATTGCTTAGCTACCAATTAGATACATCCTTTTTTCCTAATTGTTGTCGTGGAGAAATGCATGATTAGGATAGATGTGTAATCAACAACTCAGTGCATTACATGTGATCGAGAGATGCATGAGCTAGAGAGATGGCTTAGGTCTGTTGTTCTTAGGAGTCAATATCGAACTGTATGGAGGGGGACTCCTACTCTAGGTTGGTTAGAACAAAACCAACAAAATGAGATAGATAACTTTAAACCATAGATTCAATCCATACAATCCATTCAAACTTCACCTAGAAACTTAACTAAGCATGAACAAAGTCAAATAAAATGAAATACAAAAGAAATGAAAGAAAATATAGTAGAAAGATAAACTAGAACTCCCTATAGGTGGGATTGATGGTGGGGAGTCTTCTCCTTCAATCTCTTAAGAGGAGAAGCTCCTTGGCCTTCAAATCCTCTTCATTCTCTTGTTTCCGCTCAAAATCATGGTATGTAGGAGTTAGGACTCGAATGTGTGAAGTCCCTTTTATATTTGGAGTGAAAAATGAGCAAAATAAGGAAGCTGTCAAAATCACCCGACCGAGTGATTTGTGACTGTCGAAACACTCGACCGGGTGTTTTGTCTGGAACTCGCTACTCGCTTCAAAACGCCCGACCGGGCGAATTCTCTGTCTCTCTATGTGCATTTACAGCCAGGACGCCCGAGCGAGTATTTCTTCGCCTAGAAAATGCCCGGGGGCAAAACTCTATGTATTGGCCCATTCAACTCCATTTAAGCTCGTTTTAGACCTGTTTTTGCATCAAGACTTTGACACTCTCGTTAGCTCTAAAATAACAAATAAGTGGATGAAACCTAAACTTTATACCTCAAATTACTCAACAAATTGTGTTAATCACCCACCTAAACATCCTAAACTATGAGTTTGTCAACTCCCCCAAACTTAAACACTTGATTTTCCTCAAACAAGAAGAATGAAACAAGAATTACAAACTCATGTATGGATTTTGAAGTGTCATCATTGCCTCAGTAGAAATGAAATAAAGAACAAGTATCAATGGCCTTGTAAACATGTAAAATATATTATAAAATATAGCTTCAAGTTACTATCATATAATCAACCTTGCCAATTTGCCCTCACAAGGAGAAAATGCAATGTGCATTTTAGAAATTTCGCTCACTCTCAAAGTGTATAAGCTGGTGACATAACTCTCAAATCATCAAGACATGCATAGTTTACCATAGGCTTGCTTGAAATCTACACCCTCCTCTACTACGGTGTGACTAAAGATCGAAGGTCCGAAAGGTCTTTTCTATAGGTTGTAATGTATGCTCTTTGGATAGGTGAGGTAATTTTTGGCTAAAGTGACTTTAATCCCCAAGATATAACTTATTCAACTTCACCAACTTTCTTCCCCAATCTTAGCTAGTTCTAGGCTTTGCCTAGACTCTTCTCATCTATCAACATTCCACTTTTGTTCTTCATCTCTTTTTCAACCTTCAAGACACCCTTTTCACCAAAAGCTAATTATTCACTATTTTTCACTTTCATTTTCTTTTTCTCCATGCTTTGCATGGTATCATCACTATCCTTTCTTTCTTTTCTTTTCTACCTAATCAACTTTATTTTTCATTTGCTAACACCACTTCCAAATTTCCCTTTGATTTTTCAAAAGTAACACATAAGAAATCCAACCCCTTGGTTTGTCAAAGAAAAGGTTTATAGGCTCAAAGTGGCTAACAAAGATTATTAATATAACGGGTAGGAATAAGATTTGGCTAATAAAGATGGCCTAACATCCTCCCTTATCTCTATAACCACTATGTAGACTCAAGGAAATCGCGAGCAAGTTCTAGAAACATATGACATGCTTGAGATAAAACACACATTTAAAAACAAAGTAGGCTCAATTCTCACAAGGTAGTTTTGGCAAAAGACAAGGCACTATGCAATTCATTTTAGGCAATTTGAAATGAAAATTTACACTTTACTAGCCATATCAACAAGATTTTCGAAAAAAATTCACAAGATCATCATTGGCAACTCCTCCAACATGTCTCACACTCATTCAACTTCCACCACTAGAGAGATTATTCGACACGCAAAACAACAAGAAAAACATTCCTAAAAACATAATCATAAAAACAATAACAAACACAAGTGGAACAAGGAAAACATTCCCAAAAATTTAACAATCCAAAGCTAAAGAGAGAGGTAAGAGGGAATCCACTAGACACCCCAAACTTATTCCAAGCAAAGCTAGGATAAGTTTGAAAGAGAGATTGGATTTTGAGAGGACCTTCCATCTCTTTTTCTCCCCGGCGGTATGCAATTCTACCCCACAGTTATCAGCTCTAAGCACTATTTTTTTATACCCGGGAAGAACCTCAATCTGTGATTGAAGAGTATTTTGAGCTCTTGTTCTCCTCTCTTGTCCAACTCTCCTTCTCGGCTCAAGAGGTAGATACCTTGAGAGATTAAGGATACACACCTAAAAAAGATCAGAGAAGAACAAACCACAAGTTATAACTAAGCAGGAAAATTAAACTAAATAAACAAGTAAAATGTCTAAATTAGTATTCTCTATCTTATCACAATATCAAACACAAATCAAATTTAGTCCCCGGCAACGGTGCCAAAAACTTGACTCTTGCTAATTTTTGCAATCAAAATGTCACCCACAAGTGTGTGGGATATATAGCACGTGGCAAGTTAAATTATCGATCCACAAGGACTAAAATGCTGGAATGAATACTATGATGCAATGTCAAACACTATTTAGACTAATGATGGGGTTTGGGTTTTCTTAACTAATAATGAAGAACAAATAAGTAAGTAAAGACAATTAACTAAATAATGCAAATAAAATATGGTTTTCACATAAATTGGAAAGGATGGAGAAATGGATCCGTTAGAAAGAATCAAGGATGTCATCTAAGGGTCATGCTCATCTATGGGCCGCAATTGTGGTTAGGAAATCGGGAAGGTTGGTTAGACCCCCTCTCGGGTGCATCTAACACGTGGATCAATCCCTAGAGTAGGAGTCCCCCTCCATACAGTTCGAGATTGACTCCTAAGAACAACGGACCCAAGCCCTCTCTCTAGTTCATGCATCTCTCGATCACATGTAATGCACGGAGTTTTTGATTACACATCTATCCTAATCATGCATTTCTCAATGACAACAATTAGGCAAAAAGGATGTATCTAATTGGTAGGTAAGCAATTAGATATTAAAAGCTCAAGAATCAACAAAACCAACAAAATGAGATAGATAACTTATACCATAGATTCAATCCATACAATCCATTCAAACTTCACCAAATCCTTACTAGAAACTTAACTAACATGAACAAAGTCAAATAAAATGAAATATAAAGGAAATGAAAGAAAACATAGTAGAAAGATAAACTAGAACTCCCTATAGGTGGGATTGATGGTGGGGAGTCTTCTTCTTCAATCTCTTGAGAGGAGAAGCTCCTTGGCCTTCAAATCCTCTTCATTCTCTTGTTTCCGCTTAAAATCGTGGTATGTAGGAGTTAGAACTCGAATGTGTGAACCCTTTTATATTTGGAGTGAAAAATGAGCAAAATAAGGAAGCTGTCAAAATCACCCGACCGAGTGATTTGTGACTGTCGAAACACCCGACCGGGTGTTTTGTTTGGAACTCGCTACTCACCTCAAAATGGCCGGGCGGGCGTTTTCCATCCGAATTCTCTGTCTCTCTATGTGCATTTACAGCCAGGACGCCCGAGCGAGTATTTCTTCGGCTAGAAAATGCCCGGGCGGGCAAAACTCTATGTATTGCCCATTCAACTCCTTTAAGCTCGTTTTAGACCTATTTTTGCATCAAGACTTTGACACTCTCGTTAGCTCTAAAATAGCAAATAAGTGGATGAAACCTAAACTTTATACCTCAAATTACTCAACAATTTGTGTTAATCACCCAGCTAAACATCTTAAACTATGAGTTTGTCATGAAGCTGAACACCGATGGTGTGACCTCCCTAACCCAAAACATGCATTATTTTGCATATTATCATATTATATTGTCATTACATATTAAATTATCATTTTTACTACATAGATATTAAGTGTGTGCATATGTAGAAGTTAACTTTTCGTATATTATGAGTTAATAGTAAATTAAAATAATGTATATATGATGAATATTTTTTTTTAGTTGTAAAGATAAAGTTGGAAGTGTATATAGTACTTGTAATATACGTAGCTGTCCAAATTATAGATAAAGTTAAATAAAGTTATAAATTAAATATGAATACATGGTAATGTAAAGTGACATATATAATGTGATATCTTGTATATATATATAATGGCGTAAGAATATTATAGGTGTGTATGAGATTGGTGTAAATTATTTAGCATATTAAATAGTACATCACAAATTTTGGCATACTTTTATTTAATAAAGTATGCATGGAAAATGTAAAAGAGTAGTATAAATGCTACGTGTAGTTATCTTCATAAATCTCATAAGTCAGCTAAGCGAGGAAAGAGAAATAAATCCTATCTTATAGTATCTCATGGAAAGGGGGTAGAGGGTGAAGATAGCGAAACAAATATAGAGGGGAAGGGTTACAGAACTTTTAAGAAAAAAAAGAGAGAGAAAGAATCGAAGAGAAGGGATCAAGCTTTTGAGTTGTTAACCTATCGTGATAAGGTGTGTATAAATCACACTTTTAGTTTTACATGTGTTATGTGGTTGATTGTTATATGTTGAATTGGAATGAATTATGTGATTATATGGTTGAAATTGATATGATTATGAATTATTTGATTTTGATGGTCGAATATGATATGAATATTTGATCGTTGAAATTGAAATGTTTGTTTAGATATATTGGATAATTTGATGGAATATGATAGAAATATGTAATTGATGTTTTACATATGGTATTGAAATCAATATCATGAATCATGTGATTAAATAGGATCTGTGACAGCCTTGTACTGGATCTGAAATATAGAGGGACCTATGAGTCCAGTTACAGAGAGGCCTTCGGGTCAATATAGAGGGACCTATGAGTCCAATTACAGAGGGACCTTCGGGTCAAATACAGAGGGACCTATAAGTCCAATTACAGAGGGACCTTCGGGTCATAGAGGTATCCCGGGCAGATCCCAGACTTGACTGTTACAGAATAATAAACTTAATATAGTGGCATATGCATATGAATATGAAATGGTTTGTTTTTAAATTATGTTATATATTGTTTCTGATTATATGTATTGATAAAAGAATATGCTTGATGTCTGTATCATGTGAGATTAAAGGTGTAAATTTATATACACTGAGTTGTGGCTCATAAAACCACTAAAATTTTCAGGAATAAGATAACAGTAAGTTTTGGCTGACGTGGGTTATAGGAACTCCACGTGTTATCAGGTTCGGCGCCTGACGCATATTGGCAACCTTTTCCTCCTCATTATTTTGCATGTAGATAAATGTATAGTATATAGAGTGGTGAGAGGGTTCCACTACTTTATAAGATATTTTGAAATATGTATCAGATAAGTGTTGGTTTGAATGTATATAATATGAGTGTTTTATGAATTAGATTTGTGTATTGATTGCTTTTATGTTAAGGAATTTATTTATAGTAAGTGCATACGTCATAGGGGTTGAGTTGTCACATTAGGTGGTATCAGAGCAGGGATAAGGATCCCGCTGGGACATTGCATCCGTGCATTGCATATGATACGTATTGGTTATAAGTATCATTTGCATTTGTATTGTCATGAACATGTCTCACTGAGGAGAGAAGGGTCAGCCGCCCTGCATCATCAATTAATTTTAGAAACATCTCATATACATATTGCATCATATGGTGATTTCCAGTAAATACATGGACCAATGATAAGTCAAAGAGGTAGAAACATTAAATAGCACCGAAAAATGGAATTGTTGACTTTATGAGACTACTGATCCGGCCGAGGCTGAGATATGGTTGAAAAGGATAGAGGACATGTGTTCAATCAGATGAGTTGTATGTCAGAAGAACATTTTGAATATACAGTGTCTCTTCTTTGAAGCGATATTTACTATTGGCCATAAACAGTACCACAAGCTATTATACAACCTTTGGTACTAAGTTCAGACGATTTTCCTAGAGAATTTAATGATAAATATATGCAAGAAGTGTATTGTGATGATGAAGTAAAGAGAGATTCTGTCTTTTAACAAAAACTATGTTTGTTGTTGATTATGAGTTGGCATTGTTTCAGTATACACAGTTTATCTAGACTGCGTGGTGTGAGTTAATTCAGTTGAGCTGCCAGCGGATATTGATTCCCTTGTTCATACACAAATTTGATATTATCACGGGTATAAATTGGTTGTCGTTTCATCGAACTAAGGTAGCTTATCATGTAAAAAAATGGTAATATAATCATAGAGACGAGATCGAGTGATATTTAATGGTATCGATAAATTGGAACTTGTCTTATACTAGCTACATCGGCTTTTCGATTTATTCGAAGTGGAGATTTGCCTGGATTAGCATCTGATCAAGAGACAAAATTCACTATTGAGTTACTACCAGGTACTGCATCTATTTCTATTCATCCTTATCAAATGTCTTAATTAGAGTTTCAAGAGTTGAATAAATAGTTACAAGAGTTTCCAGCCAAGAGATATGTATGACTCAATGTTTTAGTTTGGAGAGCACCAATATTATTTTTGAAGAAGAAAGACGACACACTGCGACATTATATACACTATTGGAAGTCGAATCAAGTGACTGTGAAGAATAAATATCTATTACTGAGAATAGAATATTTATTTGATCAATTTCAAGGTATGCAATTGTTTTCGAGTACTGATTTTCGATCAAGATACCATCAGTTGAAGATAGCTAAAGAGAATATTGCAGAAACACCATTTTAAACTCAGTACAACCATTATGAGTTTTGGTTATGCCTTTCAAATTAACTATTGCACCTACAATTATTTATTGCATTGATGAACGAAGTCTCTCAACCATTCCTATATCACTTAGTGATTATTTTTATTGACTTACGATTATATATCACGAAGTACAGATGAGCATGTTAATCACTTGCAGTAAGCATTACAAGTTTTGCGAGATAAACATCTTGTTGCAAGGTTGGGTAAGTGTGAGTCTAGCTATATCATATGGTATTATTGGGACACATGGTATTAGGTTGAAGAATAGAAATGGATATACAAAATACTGAGTATTTGTCAACTGAAAAGGAGTCTCGATTATGGTTGAATTGATAAAGAAGTTATTACAGAAGAGTTCTCCTCTTATATGGAGTGAAGCATGTCAAAACAGTTTTGATGAGTTGAAGCACTGATTGACTATGTCCTCTATATTGGTTATTTCCACAGGTATATGATATTATTTTATTTACAGTAATGCACTGCAACGTGGATTTTGGTTTTCTTCTATAAAAAATGGAAGTTTACTTGCATTAGCGTCAAGGACAATCACAAGGTATATGAACTTCTTATTCTATTTCTGTATCTGGATTTAGCAGTGTTTTTTCCTTCGAAGATTTGCATCCTTATCTCATGGAGAGCTTTTTTGAATTTCTAGCCGATCATGACAATTGAATATATTGATGAGTTAGAAGGAAGTAGAATTGGACATTTTTTATTGGGAAATGTAAGAAGTTCATATATAGAGATTCTAGAAATGTCAGAATTATTCCGAGAAACTGTCCAGATTATTTATTAAAAGGAATTGAAAGCGGACATGGGATGACAGAAAGTTATAAAGGTAAGTTGAGTCCTCGTCATATTGGTCAATATGAATTTGTTGAAAGATGCGACCCATTGACAAAGCATTAGCATTACCTGCAGAGTGGGAAACAAATTCATAATGTTTCCACGTATATGCTTCGACGTTATCGATCTGATCTTTCACCATATTTTTGAAAGACTAACTATATAAGTTCATAGAGAAATTGAGTATATATAGAAGAACCTGTCAATATAGTGGACCACGCAGATTAAAGCAAGGTGCGAAGA